>NW_015150792.1:401269-403233 GCF_000732505.1 Cyprinodon variegatus
TTAAAGCTAAATTAATTAAATCACAGCAAATGTATTAGTTTAAGGTATAAATAATGAGCCATTGGTTATTTCTTGCTGACCGGACTTTTCCTTTAGGTCTGAAACTCTAACATGTAAGACATTCATACTTCGATAACGTTTACCGGCCCATAGCTGGTACTGTACAAAATTTTGTGGCAGAATTAAATGTGCTTCTCTTAGAGCTAGTTCTAATAGCTATAAATGGCTCTAATAGCTATTAGGGGTATTAACTGGATAAGATCCAGATTAACATGTGTAATGATACGATTTATCTGAATATATGATTAAAAAAAAAAGATCTATTGTGACTTTGGAAATCTGGAGAGGAACAGACTCCCTGTGATTTGTCAGCTTCAGGGTTTAAAGAAGTGAACAAAATGGACTGAAGTAAAGGATTTTTAGTTGTTCCTGGACTGTTCTTCTGGTTGGATGTAATAATGGCTTCCCGTCACTTAAGAGAGGTTTTAAGAGGGGCTAGAGGATTATAATGAGAGACTGTCATGACAGCTCAGATAAGTGCAACTTCCATGTGTCATATTCCTCAGGGCTGTGCAAGACTTAGGTCTCTACACGTCCTTAATGAGAATAACTGCATGCAGGGGGATAAGGTGACCTGTTCAAACTACTAAAGGAAGTGGAAATCTCCAGTCCTGTGCTCCTGTTATCTCATTAGATTAATCCTTTTCTTTACTTTTTCTCTATTCACTACGATTCACTGAGGGTTTTGTGAGGACACAAACATTTCTAGAGGTTTCATAGATGGAAGCTAAATAAAATTCAGTACTTCACAAACTTTTTATACTTTCTTTTTTAAGTGTCTCAACAGAATTAGAAAAATTGAATCAAGCACATAGGAAATAAATAGAGAATTGGTCTCTGTTGCAGGGCCTGGTAATGACGCCAGCTTTGCTGCTTTTGGCTTGACTGCTGGTGTTTAAATCAGGGGTGGTCCGTTAATTGGTAAAAACCACACAGTGAAACTGGTGCACAGACGAGAAATGTAGTTTGGTTGGACCCCAGGCCAATAAAATGTTACACTTATAGCAGATGGGACGGACAGAGATGGAAAGTATTGGACATTTTCTAATATGAGGAAAAGATGTCCTTTTAGAAAAAAATATGTTAAACATAAATGCATAAAGCTTAGACGCTTTCCAAAAACGATTAAGGTGATTAAAAAACATATAGTTTAATACAAATATTGGTTTTGTACTGACAGTTACAATGTAATAAATACTGCAGCCCATGATTTTTCTTCAACTTTAGCAGTGAATTTCGTTAAGACGCAGCGCAGTTTGTTGTATTTGCAAAGCAGGTCAATGCTTAATATGTTGCCAAGGAGTAATAGTAAAATTAGAATATGATCCTTTTTTTTTCAATAATCTGATGAAAAGTACCGTAATGTATGAAAGACTCCTAAATGCTCGCATAAATGTTCAGATTTTATTAATAAAAAAAGGAATATATCTATTAAAGTCAATGAAAAGGTATTTGTAACACATAAAGGTGCACTCTATATGTGGTTTGGGCTCATTTAAGGTGAAATAATGGCCCAATGTATCAGGCCACAGAGAAAAGATCAGCCTGTGGACCTGCTGAGGTTTTAAAGAAGCTCAGATTACTCAGCCCTTCTGGAGTCTTATCTTATTCTTGACCAAACTCCACGGGATTTGTTTTGGGGTTTAAGTCTGACCAGCAGGCTGGCCAAACAAGCATGCCGATACGATGGCCGGTAAAGAAGTTATTGATGCCTTTGACATTATTAGTAAAAGGAAACAGGTACTCTAAGTGACAAACTAATCAAAAGATTACACGGCTCATAAATCATCACAAAACTTTGAGCTTTGATTCTGCAACTTGTCCTGGGAGTCTCTGGGACATTGCTTTCCAAATTAAAGTCAACTTTACCTTTGTTTGAAAAGTTGGCGTTAAGGATTTTTAGG
>NW_015150792.1:404089-406976 GCF_000732505.1 Cyprinodon variegatus
ATATGTAGCCCAGGATATGTCCAAGCTTTGGTGGAGAGTTAAAAACTCTGACTCTACCTGTAGTTTAAAACCAGTGAGTCTCTTTGAAATTTTCTTCAAAATCCTCTCAAGGTTATGAGACAAAAAATATTTAGTCAGACACTGTGCAAGGTCTCCTACTCAAGGTTTAAAGAGGTTTATTATTATATTCATAGGTGCATGTAAACTATGAGACAGTAACAAAGGTTCAGGTCAACACTTTATAGCATAACCTTTGTTGGGAGCAACACAGTTCAAATGTTTCCCGTCCAGGTCTCCAGATTTGTTCAGGTTATTTTGTGCGCTTTGGTCCATTTCTTTATCAGAGCTCTAAGATTTCGGGAACTGTCAGCAAACGTTCTAAAGGGGTGGAGGTCTGGAAACTGGCCAGGATCTTGAAGTGTTTTTTTTTTTGTTTTTTTTGGAGCCACTACTTTGTTGCCCAGTGGTGTGTTTGGGATCATTGTCCTGCTGGAAGACCCAGCCACCTTCCATCTTATGTGCTCTCCCTGAGGAAGTTTGGGCTTGAAATCTCACCAGACATGGTGCTGTTCATTCCTCCTTTGACACGGATCTGTCATCCTTTCCCCTTTGCAGAAAGACAGCCTAAATACAGGATGCCCCGACCCTACCAGTTTTGCTGGTATGCTACGGCACTGTCGGTCTGGAATTTCTAGAGACGCACAGCACTTTCACGCCAAAGCGCAAGGGGGAGCCTATTCGAGAACTCATGAGAACTTTGGCGGATGGTCACGAAAACTTCGTTTTGGCAGAGACCTTGGCATCTTTATATAATTTGTCTGAGGCATTGTTAAAGTGGTTGTACTTCCGAACCTCCTCGATTAACCTTCCATCGTAGTTGTTCCTCGTTTTTTTTAAAATGGCGCTCCCCGGCACTGACTCGAGAAGGACGACCACACAGACAGCTGGAAAGGTGTACCAAGGACCAATCACAGCTGCTTTTTCTCTGCGCGCTTCCTCCTGAGATCCGCTGGTTTGCAACCTTCCAACGTGGAGTCTGGACTTTTTTAAAGAGAGCTACGACGGTTGCCTAACCTCTGCATGGGGGGCGTGGTTGCGCACAAAGACAGATTTGACAGGTTGCAGAGGCTATGTGTCAGATGCATAAATTGGACTTAATAAAACAGGAAGAGTTTGTATTCAAAGGGAATTTCTAGTGAGACAATTAAATTTAGCTTATTTCATCTACCTGATTTTTTTTTTGTTTTTTTTATCATTATCTAGAGTCCCACGTTCTCTAACAAGGCTGAAAAGAGGCTAAAGACGATAGGAATCTGCTTTAGAGAGATTGGAGTTGCAGCTCAGAGGGAAACAGTACAGAAACTGTTTGCAGCTTTGCCTCATGGTTCGCTTGCCAACACTAATTCATTTTTTATACAGCTGGAGATCCAAAAAATAAAAAAAATCCAATCACTTCCTGCCTTAAGGTCCTAACTTTCCTTCTTTCAAACAATTGGAGAGTTTTCCTGTGACAATTTTATAACTTTTTTTTTTCTAAAGGGATATTTCATCTCCTCTTTTTCTTCCAAATCCTTTTACCTGCATGTGACTGATCACAGACGCTGGTGATTCTGACACTGCTGAGTGATCAGATCCTTTTAATCATTTAAAAGATTCTGTCTGACAGTTTTCCATATAAATCCTGTCGGACTTTTTCCCACCGATGTAAAAATGAGTTTGATTAAAAACGCAGGCACTGTGGGGGGCTCCCTCTCGCTCTCTCTCTGAACTGCAGGATGTTATTTCAGGCCCAGAATTAAACATTAGAAAAACACTTATTTGGCCATCTAAGGAAGTCAAATGGGACCTGGGCTAGATAGTGTTTTCTTACAGAGTACAAATGTCCAGCTGTTAGATGGAGCTGCCCAGTCTGTTGTAAAGACAGAAAAGTGAGGTTCGGAGAGCAAAACTGGGCTGTCATGCTGCTGCCTGAGCGAGACTGTGGGGATTCAGTATAGGTTCGTTTAGAAAACATACGAGTGCAAGCCTAGTTTTAACTTTATGGCATCAATTCTTGGCCTCTAAAGCCTGATTTCTCTGCTTGACGTGAGATCAGATCAATGTGCAAGCTCAAAGCTGCGCTTTAAGTACACAATGTCCTGCAGCTGTAATGATGCTCCGCAGAGCGAACTGATCAATGGCTCTTTGAGGGGCTGGAACCACTGCCCGGCTTATACAACCTCTCATATAAGGGCCGATTTGGCAGGCAGGACCACATCTGGGCCCTGAGGTCAATAAATTATTATGGAGATGAGAAAACGGTAGTTTTACTGCTCCATCAATCCTGATTTCAGAAAAAATAAATAAATTTAATGCAAGAAGTAGAAAACAGCTCTGATATGAAGCCAAACTGTTTTTAGAAGAGGATTCCCTGAGTACCATGACTTTTCTGGGTATTTGATCCATCCAATTTTAGTTTTCTGCTGCCATCTAGTGTTCATACTCAGAATCACAACTCAGAGGCTGAACTACAGTCTCCTTTAAAAAGGATTTACATTATTTTAAAGAGAGGAAAATATTGCAAACCGAAGGCTTGCGGGCAAAATCAGATTTACAAGATTAGAAACATGCAAATTTAGAAGGAAACAAGCAGCAAATGTAAGAGAATAAATAGGCAAATTTACATGAAAAAACATACCAATTTACGAGATTATAAAGATGCTAATTTAGAAGGAAAAAGTTGAAGATTTACGAGACAAAAACAAAAATTTGGCGAGTGGTGGCCTAGTGGTTAGGGCATAGTTTGGAATCCTGAGGTTCTGAGTGGGAGCCCCACTCCCACAGACTGCCACTCTGGGTCTCTGAGCAAGACTCTTAACCCCCGATATCTTCCCGGGCGCCCCACGAT
>NW_015150792.1:408731-411803 GCF_000732505.1 Cyprinodon variegatus
CTTGTTGTCTTCAATAAGGTTTCTGCCAATACATTGAATCTGAATTTCTTTTGAGCGTGGGTGAAAAACTCAGAGCGGAAGCACTGTTGGTTTTTGGGTCGTGTAGTTTTTTTGACTCGCATTATAGTGTAGGCTTCAAGGAAAAAAACTACAAAATGGCGGCGCCAGTACTGGATTTTTTTTCTTTCTATTTTAATTTTTGGCATCGATCCTAGTTTTTTTTTTTTAGTTAATATTGGTTTGCTCCCGCTCCCGTTAATGTTTAATCCTGTACCGTCCTAATCACGTGATCGTTACTTATACTGACTCCCATCCCATGGGAATCCCGTGATCCGTGGGAGTCCCGAAAAAATGTCAGTCTCTAGTTCAAGGAGACAGAAGCAGAGATACAAAAGACCTTATAACCTTTGTAACATTCCAAAAATGTGGATATTTTGATGGCAAAAATGAATGTCAACGTAATAACAAGAAACGCCAACTTGTCCGAATATATTAAGAAAAATAACAAAAGTACTTCTATGAGAAATTCATGAAAAACACTGAGAGTGAAAGAAACACATTTTCTTTTGGTTCAACATAACCATACAGGCATTAATGCTGATACTGGCACTTACATTTTCAGTTATAAACCTAAATATAATTGTTAATTAGGCTTATTAACTTTTTAACTTTTCAACTTTTTCCTTTTTTTCCTCGACATACCTTTTTTTTTTCCCTCAACTTAATTTCCAGTAGGTAATATATCATTCAAGGGCTCATCTAATTGTTAAAATGTCTAAATAAGATGTACAGCCATGTAGCAGGATCTTTGCTGAGTGGCTGGATATAGATCTTGTGCTTCTAGACCTCACTTAGGGATGGGGGGGCTCAAAAATGCTAACTTGCCCTATAAAGGGTTAAAGTTTAAAAAGAAATATGCATACTGAAAAAAAAAGCACAGACAGTGAAAAAGCACTAAAGCAATTATAGTCAACACCTCTGGTTAATGATGTTAGAGCTTAGCAACACGGCTGTCTGTAGCGATTCTATGTGAAATTTTGTAGTTTGTGTCAGAAATGTCTTTTCGCGTGTCGAAGAGAGACGTAAACCGAACATGCAAAAACCACAAAGCTTCACTGCAATGATGGATCCACAGTAGCATGCATTAATGCAGCAGGTGTATGGAACAAACAGTGACCATGGAAACAGATGAAACTCCATGCAGGTGAGAGAGGCTCATGCTTCCCTGAAACATGTGGGCAGCTGCTGTTAGTAGGGGGGGAATGGGGAGTATTAGCAGGGTAGTCTTCATGCATGAGGAATCAGACGGAGGTGAAGAAGAAGAGCAGGTGGATGAACTACAACTGATGTTTCAAGGTACGTACCCAGAAAGAGCCTCTTAGGGATTCTGACCTCTTCGTCCTTACTGTCTGTCGCTACGGACGAAACAGAAAGAAAGGGACAAGAAGAAGAGACAGCTTGGTTTTCTGCATCTCTTTCAGCAACGCTAACAGATGAGCCGCAGTGTTTACGGCTGAGAAACTACCTGCAGCCCCTTATCGGAGGAATAGCTGCGTTTCTATTGACCATCAAATTAGGCAAACTTTGAATATGAGCATAAAGGGAACTAAAATTAAAAAATAAGTTTTTTTAAGTTGCATTTCACAAAACTGTAATGGAAATACTTCCTACAAATACTTTTTTTTGCCATTTACAGTCAATTAAAAACTTATGTAAACATTTTATTCAATTATTCGGTTAATCCAAATTATAATAATTAAATTCATTGACTTCACTATAATCCATAGATGCAGGCCTAGCTGGTACTATTATCATTAAAGCTGAAGAAGATGGAAAGTAGTCAGAGGATAATAGTGCTGCGTGTTTTCTAATGAATTATCAGGTAAATAAACGTATTCCTGTGATTTAATTGCATTTCTTATTTAATGGAAATACTACAATTTTTTAATTTAAGCAGATGAACAAAATTTGGCAGGCATTTGTAATGGAAGCACAGCGACTGATCACTAAACACCTGCTGAAATTAGGCTTAAACGGCACAAACGTACCTTTTCTGTCCATAATCAAGAAATTGTTACTAAAAAACGAAAGCATTTGGTTTCATCCAAACAAAGGCATTCGTTAGTAATGTTTAAGAAAAAAAAGGCAGCATTCTTTTGCCTTTAATCAGAAACCTTCAGTCGTTTTAAAAGGGAGAAGAAAGTAGGCCCTCTTTCAGCTGAGAGATTTATATATCAGGATATATATCAGGATATAGGAAGATTGTTGATGAGAACAACCTGTTGTCTTTCAAACTGCTGTCTGTGCCTATTGGCCAACGCTCTGACCAATGAGCGCAACTGACTGTGACGTAGTACGCATGACAGAAAGCTGGTGGGGGGGTGTAAACAAACAAACAGCCAGTCGGTAAAAATGGCGATAATACGTCCTTCTTAAAAATGGATGAGCGTAGAGCCTCTTCCTGCTCACGTTTCAAAGAAACTGGTTTTAAAATTTAAAGTTAAAGATGGTTTATCAAAATCAAGAAAAAGTAGCAAAAAATTCTCTTTTGTCTGAAACGATTATTGCTCCAACACAAACTAGGCCTTTATGGCTGGATCTGGATGAACCAGTTAAATGCACAGGGGGTTAGTCATGCCCCCTGGCCCAATATTAAAAAAAAACATGCAAAAAGAGTGCTTAAGTTCTCCCTTGGGAGTCAGGACACATCCAAGGTACCCCCTTGGGAGTCATAACCATTACTAAAGTCCCACTTTAAGAGCTGAAACACGTGCTAAAGTGCACCCTTGGGAGTTAAAACACGTGCTAAAGTGCCCCCATTGGAGTCAAAATGTCTGCTTAAGTGACTCCTTGGGAGTCAAAACCCTTGCTAAAATGCCTCGTTAGCCAAAAAGAGTGCTTAAGTTCTCCCTTGGGAGTCAGAACACATCCAAGGTACCCCCTTGGGAGTCATAACCATTACTAAAGTCCCACTTTAAGAGCTGAAACACGTGCTAAAGTGCACCCTTGGGAGTCAAAACCCTTGCTAAAATGCCTCGTTAGCCAAAAAGAGTGCTTAAGTTCTCCCTTGGG
>NW_015150792.1:412439-415620 GCF_000732505.1 Cyprinodon variegatus
TTTAAGAGCCAAAACACGTGCTGAAGTTCCCCCTCGGGAGCTAAAACACATGCAATATTGCCCTTGACAATGGTGAGGACATGCTATATTTGCTTTTTCCCCGCTCTTTCTTCTCCTGCCCTTCAAAGGGTCTGTGCACACCTCTGAAATGAACCATAAGACATTTTTTATACAGTTGGACCGATAAGACAAGAGAAGATATGGCAGCCTTTCAGCTAAATCCCCCGACACCAACTGGTGGTAAAAGGGTAATTGTTTTGATTTCGAGACCGAGACCTGTTTAAGTTGTGGACTATAAACCCGTAAATTGTTTTTAAAACGGGTTTGAACTTATTTGTTGGACAACTACAGTAAAAATAGACTGAAACTGGGCCATCAACAGGACAACGGGCCACAAACAGACAAATATAACAACACAAACAAAACAAAAAATAACAATTTGATATCATGTCCCTGTGATAAACCATGCTTCAACTTGACAGAGATGTTGAGAAAGAAGTAAATGTCTGCAAACATGAATAAACTAAAGAAAGGAAAGGCCAAAATCCTTCTAGACACGAGCAAAATCAGCAAGGTTAGGAAACTATTAATGAGAGTTATTGAGATTTTTTTTTCTGTTTAGGCTCTATCTGCAAACAAACTGTTGTAGGTTTGGTACACTTATACTAAAATCTAATAAATTACATTAATTGGACACAGGTTCCTACTTAGATTCTGCTGTAAAGCCAAACTACTGTCCATGCACTGGAAAAACGACCTAGAAATAAGTTAAAATTTCCTAAATTAAGTGTATTTACCCTTAATTTAAGAATGTAGATGAGATAGTTAGCCAATGGAATGAGTATTTTCACAAATACACCTGAAATAAGACAATGCAATTGTATTTCAAAAGTAAATTGTCTTGTTCCACTGGCAAAATGTCTTTTTCCTCCTCAAATCAAGATCGAATGGACTTATTTTTAGAAAAAAATTACTTATCTACATTTCGATTTGTTCCAGTGTGATAGCTATGTAGACAATCAAAACTCAGTAGGTTCAGAGTTAAAGTTTGACATCTTGTTTTTTCTAGAAATATTCTAAATCTACCTATAGTTCCCCTCTAAGCAGATGATATAGTTATTCATAAATTACCATCACACATAGCAAGAGATTCTCAATGGTTGCAATTGAATGTTTGTCAACTTAAACTGTGTGGTTAAATGCCAGTGAAAGCTACATCACATGGTTTATAACTGATCCCTTCGTCCGTTCCAATTTGCATGTTTTCTACAGCATGGGCTACTGGCATTTACAGGTTAAAAATGATATATAATGTGACTTTGTACCTTTAAACATAAAGCCGCTGGATTGTTAGCTGTAAAAACAAAAGCATCATGATAAACCTTTTTTATTTCCTTTTCTGCAAGCTTCACCACATGACTGTCTCCTTGTGTTTAGTTTTAAGGAGAGCCTTTATCCTCAGAACGAGGAGTTATCTAATGGAGATGTTCAGTTAACTGTTTCCTCATGACTTTAGATTTTCCATGATGAACAAACAAGTGTGGGGGAGGAGGGATGGGGGGTCTAGATCATCACTGTAAACACATAAAGGCCCCGTCACTCTCCTTACACAGACTATAAAAGGCTGTAACATGAGGGACGGAGCTCCAACAGGCCTTATCAAACAGCTCAAGGCGGCTCCTTGGATCTGCCTTTTACAACCTGCTGACCGCCACCGATTAAAAGCCTTTTTATCTCACTTTGCAAGAATAAAGACAGATTAACCGTAGTTATTCTGTCACTGAATCATTCTTCTTTCAGGACGTTTGTCATGGTTTGCCTGTCGGTTGCAACATGATAAAAAATAAATCTTTCTAAAACTACGTGGACGAGCAAAAACATCCCCACACTTTTGTCACATAACAGGGAAAGTCTGCGAGGAAATTAGCTCTGGCCTTAAGAATAGAGCCATAAAAAGTGTCCTTTGCACCAAAATGAAGGAAAAACAAAAGTAAAATCAACCTAAACTGGTTATCGTTTTTTTTAAATAGAAATGGAAAAAAGCTAAACGAATCCAAATAACTAGTCCAAACGTGAGAAATGAAAAATGGAAAACAACACATTTTTTGTTTTTGATCTTCCAAATGAAACAAAATTAACTGTTATCTCTTTTCCAACAGTAAATTTGAAAACAAAAACTTGTAATTGGAAAAAGGCAGCAACGTTTTCTTTTAATCTCAGATTTGCTGTAAGTGACTTTAGGCTGGTCGTGAAACAGAAGCTGTCCATAAAACATAAAGAAGAAGCATTGCATTAACAGGTCTGATTTTAACAAGTCAAAAAAGAATATTGGAATGATCTGCGGAGAAATCAGCGCTTAACGCACAGCGAATTTCATCTTGAAATATACGCTCAGAAAACAGATACATGTGTTTGTTTTTTCTGTTATTTATTTAAAAACTTTTAAATTATTTGGTACGGGGTGTGCTTTGGTGGAACAGTGGTTAATGCACACAACCGAACCGGGTTCGAATCCTGTGGCCCTGGTTCTCTGCCGCATGTCTGTCACCCTCCCTCATACCCCTTCTCCTGTCAGCCTACTGTCCAGAAAAAAACAAACGAAAAAAAAAAAAAACACTAGTGCCGTAACCACCGTATTTGTTCCCATTTACTTATCGGTTAATGAAAAACTATAACTTGTAACATTGCGAGAATGAAGTCGTAAAATTACGAGAATAAAGTTGTAAAATTCCGAGAATAAAGTCGCAACGAGAATACTGTAGTCATACGTTTTCAAGAATAAAGTCATACATTACGAGAATAAAGTAATAAAATTACAATAATTAAGTTGTAAAATTACGAGAATTAAGTCGCAACGAGAATTTTCATAAGTTTTCGCGAATAAAATCATAACATTACAAGAATGAAGTAATAAAATTATGAGAATAAAGTCTCAAAATTCCGAGAATAAAGTTGCAACGAGAGTAGTCATAAGTTTGCGAGAATAAAGTCATAACATTATGAGAATAAAGTAATAAAATTACGAGAATAAAGTTGTACAATTACGACAAAAAATTCACAAGAGTAGTCATAAAATGAGAGTAAACTCGTAAGTAAACTCGTAACATTACGAGAATAAGGTCGTAAAATTACGAGAATAAAGTTGTACAATTACGACAAAAAATTCACAAGAGTAGTCATA
>NW_015150792.1:416679-418784 GCF_000732505.1 Cyprinodon variegatus
ATACAAGCTTACTTTGCCCGAACATCCGCCCTAACCCCTAAATCCCTCAATCACTAAATAGAGCGGGTCTAGCCTGGCCATAATACTCCATCTTAAAAAACAGCTCTTTTCCCGATTTTGTTTATTTCCATATCAAGAGGGAAAAAATGAATAAAAATCAGTTGGCCATTATTTATACAGACCCTGAATGCACATTTTTTCACTCGGTAGCGGCAGTATCATACTTTAACAGGATGCATAACTTTCTATACTTGAACTTCATTTTCCAACATTTGGAAACCATACTTCTTTTTCCTTCGTCTTCATTATTATGTGGAAATGTGTCTTGTTTTGTCATATAAAGTAAAGAAAATGAAAAACCACGAATACATTTAGAGGTTTGTGGATGAAAAGAGATAAAAGATGAAGAAGTTAAGTTTGGGAGGTAGAAACTTTAAAGGGATTTGCTCTTCTTTTCTTGGAGCATCAGGTTCCAGATTGATTGTATTTTACTCATGATGCTTCCTGAGAAACGTCACATCTAAAAAGTTCATGTTTAGCACAGAGATCTACCCTAAACCTAAATTTCTGTTCTAAATGCCTTTTATTTATATTCAATGAGCTGCAGTAAACACGGGTGTTTTATCAGAGTCTCTGACCTAAGAAGGAGCGTCTCTTGGTGTTGAGTTCTGCGGCCATCCGGACGTCGGTGCAAAGGTTCAGCATGACCAGCATGGTGCCGATCATGATGATGCTCTGCCACAGCAGCGGCATCTCGTAATGGTGGCCGAATCTGAGGAAAGAAAGCAAAAAAAAAAGAAGCTGTAGTTCTGGACTTTGACTAGAATATTCTTAGACTTAGACAACTTGTCATTTTGTATACACAGTGTAAACAAAACAATTTTTTTTTGTACAGCTTATATTACATTTCTTAAAGTGCAGGGATCAAATGTAAACAGTGTGGGAGAAAAAAATATGGTGCAAAGAAATGCATTCTGGACAAGGCTTTGCAGGCCTCTACTAAAAACATAATACTAGAATTGTAATGATGATGCACTGGAACAGGTCTACGTAGTGACCGATACTGTAGGTACCTCCCACTCTGGTCTTCTTTCTTTCCTCTGAGGCTTAGCTGTCACAATTCAGTCAGAATTCTGAGATTAAAGTCAAAATTCTGAGATTAAAGACAGAATTGTGAAAAATAAGTCACATTTTTTAGATTAAAGTCAAATTTTTGAGATTAAAGTCAAAATTCTGAGATTAAAGTCAAAATTCCGAGAATAAAGTCAGAAATGTGAGAAAAATGTCAGAATTATGAGATTAAAGTCAAAATTGTGAGAAATAAGTCATATTTGTTTGATTAAAGTCAACATTCAAAATTCTGAGAAAAAAGTTAGAATTCTGAGAAAAAAGTCAGAATTCTGATATCAAAGTCAGAATTGTGAGAAATAAGTCAAATTATTTAGATTAAAGTCAACATTCTGAGATTAAATTCAATTTTTTGGAATGAAAGTCAAAATTCTGAGATTAAAGTCAAATTTTTGAGATTAAAGTCAGAATTGTGAGAAAAAAGTCAGAATTGTGAGAATAAAGTCAAATTTTTGAGATTAAACTCAGAATTGTGAGAAAAAAGTCAGAATTCTTAGATTAAAGTCAGAATTCTTAGATTAAAGTCAGAATTGTGAGAAATAGGTCAAATTATTTAGATTAAAGTCAAAATTCTGAGATTAAAGTCAAAATTCTGAGATTAGAGTCAAACTTCTGACTTATTTTTCATATTATACTGAAACAAAATTTAAAGATCAGTTATATTTTTTTTATTTTTTCAGTGGCCCTGATCCTTTTCCGTAATAATTAAATCAAATTGGAGCTGAATTGGAATTATGCAGTCTGACATCCTCCTGCTGACCGGTGGTCACCCCACCTCCTGCTGACCGGTGGTCACCCCACCACACCTCCTGCTGACCGGTGGTCACCCCTCCACACCTCCTGCTGACCGGTGGTCACTCCACCACACCTCCTGCTGACCGGTGGTCACCCCTCCACACCTCCTGCTGACCGGTGGTCACTCCACCACACCTCCTGCTGACCGGTGGTCACTCCACCACACCTCCTGCTGACCGGTG
>NW_015150792.1:420090-431358 GCF_000732505.1 Cyprinodon variegatus
ATTCAATCAGGCCTTTTTCCTCAGGGCCACAAAACTTAACTACAGTTCAATTCTCACTTTAAATAAAAAACAACAAAAAGCAAATCTAGTTACTCTAACAAGAAATATAAGCCAGTATTCAGTCTAACAATTATTATTAAGATAATTGAAAAGACTGTTTTCAGCATTTATTATGATAAAAAGAATAATTCAGCTCTTTCTATTCAGGATTCAAACCCCTCCACAGCACCTACTGCACACATGGTAACCAGTTTTTGACAGTAATGGGTTCAGAAATGCTGTTTTTTAATGTTTAGATGTTGTGTTTGACACAGTTCATCATAACATCCAGTTTGCGAGGCATAAAAAATAGATTGTGTGGTAATGTTCTACACTGTTTGAGATTTTGATCTACAGAAATAGACAGATTTTTGTTCCACTGTTGTTCCAAGCGAACATATTTTGTAAATGGAAATAAAAAAGAAATGTATTTTGTCAATTGAAATTCAAAAAGATGCATTCCACAAATAAAATTTTGAAAAACCCTTAAAAAAAAAAAAAAAGAAGAAGTTTTAGGGAGAAATTTTGACTTTTTTATAGATGCTATCTTTTTTTAAATCAATTTCAAATAATTTTTTTTACATTTAATTTTCTATAATTATTTTATGTTTTTGTGTTTATTTTTATTTCCAATTTTGTTTTGTTTATTTTCAGTTTCAGTTTTTCCAGAATGAATTCAGTTAAAATCGCATTTCAAATACAATTTTAAAAAAATCTAATTCAAAATTCAAAATATGAAAAATATATTTAAGAGGGTGCAAAAAAATCTGAGGGAAAAACAAGCAAAGCTGCTCTGAAAACATTTTTTTTGTTTGTTTTTCAAAGTTTTATTTCTTGATCACATTTTCCAGGGTTATATATATGGAACAAGTTACAATAATGGAACAAAATTAACTCCATACAATTAAGTTATTTGCTGATGAAAATTCTGGCAAACAGAAATNAGATTAGATTACATTAGATTCAACTTTATTGTCATTACACAGGTACAGGTACAAGGCAAAAAAATGCAGTTTAGGTCTAACCAGAAGTGCAATAGCAGCAAGTGCAGGATAAATAATGGTTCCATAAATACAGGACATGGGTATTTCTACTGAATGAGTATAGAGATGAATACTAATATGAATAATGAATATAAAATATATATAACTAGTGTTATGAACTAAATTTAAAATTAGATATATACCGAATATAATATACAGGTGGATATTACTATAAAAAGGGTTTTTACGGTATTACAAATATATATGTAAACAATTGGTACTGTGAATAAACAGTCAGCAGTGCAAATATAAGCAGTCGGCAGTGCAAATCAATATTCAGTTAAAGTGAGTAGTGCAAGATGCATATAAAGAGTTGTTACAATAGTAACAGTGAGGGGTGCAGGTGAATATTACAGTCTTGTAGGTGTGAGGAAGGAGAGTAGAGCCTATCCGTTAGGGTTAAAGTTCAGTAAAGAGACAGCTCTGGGGAAAAAGCTGTTGTTTAGTCTGCTGGTTCTGGTTCCGGAGGCACCTGAAACACCTGCCGGAGGGCAGGAGAGAAAACAGTCTGTGGGCTGGGTGGGATGAGTCCTTTAGAATGCTGCGGGCTCCATGTGGGCAGCGTTTCTTCTGGATGTGCTCAATGGTGGGTAGTGAAGTTCCAGTTAAAGTGCTGGGCGGCTTTCGCAACCCGCTGCAGTGCCTTGCGCTCTGCAACAGAACAGCTTCCGCACCACACTGTTACACAGTTGGTCAGGATGCTTTCTATTGCACAGGGATAGAAGTTCACCAGGATAGTTGAGGGGAGCTGTTCCTCAGTGTTCTTAGGAAGAAGAGGTGCTGGTGAGCCTTCGGTGTTGGTTGACCAGGACATGTCCGCTGACATGTGGGTCCCCAGAAACTTGAACCTGGAGACACTTTCAACAGCTATTCCATTGATGTGTTTGGTGTCGTGGGTGCCTGTTAAATCTTTCCTGAAGTCTATGATGAGCTCCTTCGTTTTGGTGGTGTTGAGGAGCTGGTTATTTTCAGTGCACCATGTGGCCAAGTGCTTGACCTCCTCCCTGTAGCCAGTCTCATCTTTGTTGCTGATGAGATCAATCACTTTGGTGTCGTCCACAAACTTGATGATGGGGTTAGACGGTAAAAAAAAATCTAATTCAAAATACAAAATATGAAAAATATATTTAAGAGGATGCAAAAAAAATCTGAGGGAAAAACAAGCAAAGCTGCTCAGAAAACATTTTTTTTTTTGTTTTTCAAAATTTTATTTCTTGATCGCATTTTTCAGGGTTATATATATGGAACAAGTTACAATAATGGAACAAAATTAACTCCATACAATTAAGTTATTTGCTGATGAAAATTCTGGCAAACAGAAATTAATGATGAGGTTCCTCAAGGCTCTGTCCTTAGGTTACTATTTTAACGTCTATATGTCGTATTATTGTGCATTACACCTTCTATGCAGATGACACACAACAACTATCTCTCTAATGGTACCTCAGGAAAATACGAACCAATCTGTTTAATGATAAAATCTAAAGCAGACTTTGAACCTGCATCATGGAGACAAACCCAAAAACCTCAGTTAATTTAACAATGAATATTTTAGGATTAAAAAAACATAAAAACCTAAATTAAGATAAGGAAGAAGTACTTTTAACCAGCTTTAATATCTCAAAACTTACAGATTTCAGGGATAGTATAGCTACTAAAAGTGTCTCACTTCAGCTGGTGTAGCCAAAGGGTGTGTGATGTACCGTGTTCTAACAGGCCACTGATTTTATGCTGCAGCAGGAAGAGTAAATATTTTATTGAAGAACAGGGGATGCAGAGGTAATTGTCTAGAACTTAAATATTTTATCTTTCTGGGTTCTTTTAGTTTCCTTTTTATTCCCACGTCTCATCCTTTCTATTCAGACTCAGAGGTGCAGAACACTTTAGCTAGTTTCTATTTTAGTTTCTCATCATAAATTCATCCCATCGAGCAAGGGGGATGAAAGACACGCAAAATCCGGATTAAAAAGCTTCATAATGAAAATTATATAACCCTACTGGGAGTCTGCCCACCATATTTGACCCAAACACCAAAGTGTTTGTAAGGAACAGTTTTTACGGCTCTGTTGGATAAAAACAAAATAAACAAAAACAAAAAGCAACGCATCAAACCAAACAGATGTGTGGCTGAAAGAACTGGTTCACAAAGAGTTAAGCAAGTGCTTCCCCATGTGCAGCACTGCACACAAATCAGTGTGAATGTCAAAGTCAAACCAAGAAAAGTCAACCACAGGAAACAGTGGGATGTTTATTTTCAAAATAAACCCCCCCCAAACAATTTTTTCCTTTTTCAATTTATCTTAACATCAAAGTAAAAATAAAAACTATTCTCGCTTACATGTTAATGAAATACCCATTTTCCTCAATTATCACCAACAACCGATGTTTTACAGCAGCACTAATACACTGAAGTGCTTTTTTAGATTATGTCACAAAATACAGTTGGAGTATATAATGTATTTATTTATTTCCTTATTATTGAAAGGCTAAGGGATCTGGGTTTCATGCTGGAGAACAAAAATAAAAAAGGATCAAAATTTGTATGAATTCTAAATTCACATTTTCTATACATGGTTGCTTTATTCCAACATGGCCGCCTTGCATAAAAAAACTAGTTTAAACCACTGATCTCTATTTATTCACTGGATTGCTGATTGCCCGCAAAAAATGAAGCCACCGTCCGCCATTCTGGTGCTCCCCACTCCCACAGAGATGCGCACAAAAAATGCCTACATGTGTAGAATTTGGCTTCAAAATTAAGCAGTTTGCCGGCTGTAGGAAGACGTTCCACAAAAAAGTGGACGTTAACCAATAAAATCCATCTGTACGCTGATGTATCCTATACTATAGTATGTAGGGTAACATTAGTCTGGCTATTTCAGACTGACTCGAAGACTGAGTTAGCCATCAACATTGTGTCTAATGTTAAAAAATAGAAAGTAGAGGTAATAGAAAGTAATTCACTGTGAAATGTAAATGTAGTAATCCTTTATTGAGTGGATGACGCAGTCGTGTTTTGTAGTGTTTGTTGTATTTCTCACTTGAAAAAGTTATGTGCCGAAACATATTGTATGTTATTTTGAAGGGAAAAAAGCGACTGGTCTAAATGTGGAGTACCAATATGGCGGTCGGTGGCATCACTTGAACCCTGTACTACCAACAGGCAATCAGCAATTCAGTGATTAAATAGAGATCAGTGGTTTAAACAAACAGTTTTCATTTTGTATGTGAGAGAATTGTATCTAAGTTCTTTAACATCAAGTGTATCAGATTTGGCACATGAGTTTTATGGACTTTTGCACCTTTGCGAAAAGCATGACGTATATAAGGCACATTTTATGTTTCATTTAATCTTTTTTTCGATTGTTTTCCGATTGCATTTTACAGATCACATTATCTTCACTGAAATAAAAAAAAAAGGAAAAAAAAAATGTATAAAAAAAGAATAGCAAGATTCAAAAAAAGGAAAAACAAAAATAAATAAAGTTTGATAAACAATGTTTAAAACCTAACCTAAGAAAGTAGCAATGCACATTTAAAAACCTTTTTTTTTTATTAAGAAGTTTTTAAAAGTTTGATTTCTGGATTTCTGCATTTCTTTTTAATTTCCATTTACAAAATATGTTATTTACATACAACACTTCCTAATGGAACAGAATTCACTCCACAATAATCAGCTCATTTTGACTGAGTGAAGAAAAGCAGGTGTGCCTAATAAAGTGTCCGGTAGAGCGAACATTCATGTATCACTTCTGCTTCCTGTTGACCTATAATCAATTACAACCATTACAGTAAATAAAACTATTTTTAAGTTCGTCGAAGAGTAAGACGGAGTATTAGGACATGACTAGTTATTTTCTTTTCTTCTATTTCGAGAATAAAGTCGTAAAATTACGGGAATAAAGTCGCAACAAGAACAGTCATAAAAAAAATTACAAGGATAAAGTCATAAAATTACGAGAAAAAAGTCGTAAAATTGCGAGAGTAAAGTCGCAACAAGAATAGTCATAAAATATGAGAATAGTCATAAAAGTATGAGAATAGTGTCATAAAATGACGACAATAAAGTCGTGATATTACGAGAAAAAAGTCACAACGAGAATAGTCATACAATTACAAGAATAGTCATAACATTATGAGAAGAAAGTAGTAAAATTACGAGAATAAAGTAATAAAATTACGAAAATAAAGCGATATTACTATAAAAAGTCGCAACAAGAACAGTCATGAAATTACGACTATAAGGTTGTAACATTATGAGAATAAAGTAATAAAATTACGAGAATATAGTCATAAAATTACGACAATAAAGTGATATTACCATAAAAAAGTCGCAACAAGAACAGTCATGAAATTACGACTATAAGGTTGTAACATTATGAGAATAAAGTAATAAAATTACGAGAATATAGTCGTAATATTTCTTTCTGAAACAGGTTGTTGTATGATGACTTCATTCTCGTAATATTACAACTTTATTCTCGTAATGTAACGACTTTATTCTTAAAACTGAAAAAAAGCAATTTCTAATCTTGACGCTTTTATTTTGAAGGGGTGACAGCAGAAAGCGGAAGTCCAGGTTTTAATGACTCCAGCTGATGTGCAGCAAAGTTCAGGCAGTCACTGCCAACGTTACAGATCTGGGACGAAACTCGCTTCTAACGTCGCGCAAGTCGTTTATTTAAACCAATTAATTTTATTTTTTAGTCGTTTGGGGTTGGCCTTTATATTACAGTGG
This sequence comes from Cyprinodon variegatus, assembly GCF_000732505.1. NCBI lineage: Eukaryota > Metazoa > Chordata > Actinopteri > Cyprinodontiformes > Cyprinodontidae > Cyprinodon > Cyprinodon variegatus. Next base: position 425,911 of record NW_015150792.1, read on the forward strand.
AAAGAAAACGCTTGGAGGAGAAAACATGTCTAAAACAGAAAATAAAGCCGCAGAAGAAATGACAGAAGCGGTAAGCTTCAGTTATGGGCAGAAACCCCATAACTGAGCAGCCAAACATTTATTTAACTGTATTTCCAGAACATGACTTTTTCCTTTTGCCTGCAGATGGAAACTACGATGCGGGTCCTTCAGGAGAGATTCCTGGCCATGTCAGAGCAGCTGGAGTCCAGAAATATCCATTTCCCCCTTTTTTTAACCTGTTTTACATTTAATCATGCAGCTTTTTAGTTGTTGTTCAGACTCCTGAGATCAGAGCTCCTAAACAAGAGAGTTTTCTCCAGGAAATCAGGTGACCAATAGGGGGCGCTCACACGGTTATTGTTCTTTCTCTATAAAATAACAGATTCTAGAAGTAAAACACATAACTCTAAATAAATACCACAATTATAGCCCAATTTGACCACATTTACTTTGTTTAAGGTGTTATTTTTTTAACCTGTTGATGTATTTTTAAACTTACCAAACTATCGTTAGCATGTGACTCAATACCGACACCTGCTGGACGTTTAAAATCACTACATGCAGCCCGTTTAACCCTTTATAGGACAACTTACTGTTTTTGATCACTTGCTTCCCGCTTACAGATAGAGTCTAGAAGCACAAGATCTATATCCAGCCATTCAGCAAAGATGCTGCTACATGACTGCACATCTGATTTTGATTTGACCAATTAGATGAGCCTTTGAATGATAAATTACCTACTGTAAATTAAAAAATTTAACAAGACAAGAAATAAAAAATGTAAAAAGCTAATTGAAAAGTTAAAAACTAAAGTTAAAAAGTTAATAATCCTAATTAACAATTATATTTAAGTTTATAAAATAAAAAATATAAATGCCAGTGTCAGCATTAATCCCTCAAAGTTTGTGTTTTTCATGAATTTCTTATAGAAACACTTTTATTTTTCTTAATATATTCGGGCAGGTTTGCATTTCTTGTTACATTGACATTCATTTTTGCCATCAAAATATTCATATTTTTTGAATTTTACAAAGGTAATAAGCATGGGCGTATCTATACAGGGGCCAACGGGGTACAGTGCCCCTGTAGATCATGTCCTGGCCCCTGTAATGGCCCCTGTACTGAAGACATATTACTAAAATAAAATTCTAATGATGATATGCGCTGAAACAGACATGGTAACTGATAGGTCCTTTTGATCTGTTTCATTCTTTTTCTTTACAAATTCTGTTTTACTAATTATTTAAAAACAATAAGGTGATAGCTTCAGTGGCATTGAAATAGGATCCCAGTTATCATCTGCTAAAAGTTTTTTCTTTTTCAAAACAAATAAAAAAAATTCTAATTTTTATAGCTGAATTAATCTGTTGCTCTTGAGTTCTAATTCAGGTTTTATAAAAAGCGGTAATTTTAACTTAAATTAAGTCAGAAATATGTAAACTTTCCTATATTCTGAATGTATATTGACCTGATAACACATAGAATTTTTTTAATTAAACTTACTTGAATAGAAATTTCACTTCATGCAGCTCTCTAAATGTATTTGAATCCCTTGCCTTGTTTTTTATTTCATGCTTTTCTGTGCCCCCATAAAAACACACTGGCCCCCTCCTGGCCCCCTGGTACATTTGGTCTAGATCAGCCGCTGGTAATAAGTTTCTGGATTCAGTAACAATACTGGTTGGAAATTTTGATTTTCAAAGTATTTTACTGACTGCTCCATAAAGGGTTAATCTGACGCTGATTTCATGACCTAGTAATACTATAATTTAATTGTATTTTATATTGTATTACCATTTCTTTTTTATGTTAAAATATCTTTGAACATTTTAGATGAAGTCAATAAATAATGTGAAAATATGTGAAAATGTGAAAATTTAGATGAAGCTGTGAATGAGGATGCTTGCAAACTAGGATATAAAAAAGAAAAAGAAAAAAACAACTTAAGTGCAATAAATACGGTAAACTAAATTGAATTTAATTTTAATTTCGATGAATTTAGGGATAACCGAGAGGAACTAACCTGACTCCGCCAGAAAGATTTGCTCCGCATATCCATCTGGACACCTTCGGTTGAAGTAATTTTGGGAAGGGGCGAAAATACTGGTTAGCTGATTGGCCTATGTTGGTGATAGACGAGCCAAATAAACCAATCAGATCAACGAAGCATATGACGTACTAACAGCCAGGCTACTCTTGCCGAAACCAGTCGGGAGAAGAGCAACAACATCTTTTCCTCTGAGAAAAGCCTCCAGAGCAGTGTTTTGCTCTTCTTTCAGTGAAGAAATACTCTGTAATTCCGATAAAACTTGTTTGATAGCCACGCTAACGCTAGTTTCATCGGCTGAAGCCGCCATGTTCTTTAGACTGAACTGTCCCGCTTCTCGTTGCGTCACACCTCAACCCGCCTCAAAGCCAACGCGGATTGGACGTCCGTTTGGTGAACGGCTCCAAATTTTCTTCAAAGGAGAGTCTCCAGACTGATTAGCGAGTGAAACCTTGAAAGCTCGCGAGATCAGGATGGTCTCATGAGGCTAGAGAGGAACAGGATGACACGAGAAAATCAAACCAAATACCAGTAAAATACAGCTGCTCCATATCTCTTCATGAATTTGATGATAAACCGCAAAAGATCAAAGTTTTGCTTGTTTTTTAGCAGAAGCATTCCATTAACAGCTGCGCTTATAAACACAATTTTAAAGCATCAGTCAGTTGGAAACAGCTCCTGAATCAGTCGTGACTTTTAAAATAAAACGCACTCCGACGCAGGGTCCATTAGCTGGATACATGTGCCAATGCATCAGTGTTGCTGGACCCATCTCTGATGGGTTGTAATATTAATTAAATAGTATTCAATTTCAACGAAATGTAGTTTGCATCTATCCAGAATTGCAACACAGGATGTAAATATAAGTGTAATAATTTTTAAAGGTATACTATGCAACCGGTGTTGATTTTCCAGCGAGGCTCCCCCCAGAGGGCGAAAGTAAAAGTGCACTGTCGTAAATATGCTCAGCTGTTCTCCTGGTTTCTCCGTCAAGCCAGGCGCGGTCGTTTTGAGCTTAGCAGACAAGCGAACGCAACGAATCACCATGTCTACTGTGGTAAGTGACTATTTTGTTCCAATTTTCGAGTTTGAAAATTCTCGCTGGTTCCGCCATGATAACTGCACAAATATCGCCACTGCGCTAGCAACGAGCATGCCTTTCAGTGGGGGCGTGTAGCAGTTCTCGCCGTAAAGCAAGACCCACTCTTGCGTTGCACGAGACTTCTGAGCCTGTGGGTGCGGGCCGAGGGCTCCTGCAATTGCAAGTACGGTATTTCCCCTACAGACCACCAGGGCGGCCGAGAAAACCTTTGTTCGACATGAAATGACTCATTTAATCATCCAAAACGTTATGGAACACATTAATTAACTGAAAAATGTTGCATAGTGTGCCTTTAAAATTAAGATTACAAAATTCTAATTGATATAACAATTAAGGTTTTAAGCTAATAAAGCTCATGGTTTAAATCAGTGCTGCGCTGTTACCCTGAAATCCCTCATCCTCCGTCTCGGCCCCGCTTCGCTCCAGGCCGCCTGCGGAAAGCAGAGCCTCCAGCCTCCGCTGTTCCTCCCTTGCTGCTCCACCCTGACTTCCTCAGGGCTCGACGAGAGCATGCACGATCAAATTAATATTAGCAAAACATGCAGAAATGAGCAATTCATTTAATATGATATAATATAAAAAGATTGCTGTCGGCATCCAGCTTAGATAAAAAAAATAATGCAACCATTTTTGGCATTTACGTAATCATTTTTAGTTACTTTAACACAATTGTTTCATGTCAGCAGGGTAGGACATAAAACAATTGTGTTAAAGTATCTAAATATGATTATGTAAATGCCAAAAGCGGTTGCATAATTTCTGCCCAAATATTTTCTTTTTGTTGTGGATTTTCGTAACAGGGATAACTAGGATTAGTTTTGCACTGATGCAGATGAGTAGCGGTGGATGTGGAACAGCTCTCATTGATTAACATGGCAGACAAATACTCTGCCTGTCAAATGTGAGCGAGGCGGATCTCAGAGGGAGTGTGTGGAATCTGGGGTTTAGCGAAACATCCTTTTTATCAGTAATATGCCGATTTCTTTAACCTGTAAACTGGATCAGATGGGAAGCCGTATTGAGGACCTGGAGAAGAACGTCTCTGAGCTGATGACGCAGGCTGGAATGGAGAAAGAGTCCGGTTCTAAGTGAGCATGGATGGGCTGCCTTCATCTGTGTGAACTCTGTGTTTCTTTTCCAATGGTGCTTTGGGAGCAGCTCTTTGGTGCGGATCCTCTGTTTGGATCTGTTGATCCAAATCCCTCCACTGGAGCTCCAACTGTAGTCTTGCTGGGGAGGGATCCTGCTTCCGCCACCTCGCAACTAACTCCACCAGCTTTCCCACATTATGAGGATGCCACCACCGTACATCAGAGTGTAGATGGTGTTTGGTTTTCATCATAATCGGTGGTTCTACTCATCATCTGACCAGAACTCCTTCAGCAGGATCTTCCTCTTTTCACTTTAGCTACATATCCAGACGAGCATTGTCTTGCTCTGTGTCAAACCTTTTATAATGGACTTTCATTTAAAGGGCTTTTTTTCTATGCTTTCAAATTTATGGAGGTTATTATGGAGGTTATTATGGAGGTTATTTTGTCCCATTTTTGCTCCAAGAAAAAAACAAGTTTTATAAATGGAAATAAATGAAAAAAAAAAACAAACTTCAACCCAGAAATAAATGTTTGAAGAATTATTTGCTGTAATTTGCTGTTTTCTTAGGTTTAATTGTATTTTTAAGTTTTTCACAGAGAATGTGAGCTATAAATCCCAATTTTAAAATGATGCAATTTGTAAACCTCAAACAGAAAAAGCAAAATTAGAAAAATAAAAATTGTAAAATAAATGTCAAAATGTTAAAATCAATCACACTTATTTGACTTAAACTACAATATGAGGCACTTTTAAAAAAACAACGGTTTGAAAAAATAATCAGAAAAAAAACCTTAAAAGGATTTTTTAAAGCTTCTTTGCTTGATTGTATGTTTTCTACTCAAATTGCCATTTACAAAATGAGTTCTTTGCTTGTAAAAATAATGTAACACAATTCAAGCCATATTACTTTACATTTTACATTTTTTATTTTCAAAATTAATTAAACAAGCTGTATTGTATATTTTTCTATTCCATTGGTCACAAAGAGTAATAAAGTTTATATGACACATCACGCCTCCTGACTCATTTGAACGTCTTTCCCAGGTTAGTGACTGCTATCTGTCTGTCTGTCTGTCTGTCTGTCTGTCTTGAAAATAAAAATATTTGGCATATAATGAGACGAGTCTATAAGCAACACAAGACTTTAGGCCAGAGGCTGCTGGAGTCAACAAGACAAGAAAAG
>NW_015150792.1:431381-435577 GCF_000732505.1 Cyprinodon variegatus
TCTGTCTGTCTGTCTGTCTGTCTGTCTGTCTATCTATCTATCTATCTATCTGTTTATCTATCTATCTGTCTGTCTGTCTCTCTGTCTGTCTGTCTGTCTAAAGTAAGCCTTATTTATTTTTCCATAAGAAAATGTTTGTTTGTTTTTTTAATGATATTCACACACTGGTTTCACTTTAAAGAAAATAAATTAATAGCAAAAACTTTCAATTCACAAATGGATACATAGGAAATATCTTGGAGTAAAATCTTTTAACTTGCTTCTTCTGGGGGGATATCTGTAAATACTAGATAATAAAATGATAAAATTTGAAAATAAAAATATTTGGCATATAATGAGACGAGTCTATAAGCAACACAAGACTTTAGGCCAGAGGCTGCTGGAGTCAACAAGACAAGAAAAGGCTTAAGAGACAATAAAGTTAGTGTAATGTCTCCCTCTAGTGGCCATATCCCTTCTCTGCTTGCTTGTCGCTGACCATGGTGCTGAAATCTGCTTTCTTGGCTTTTGTGCGCAAATCTACTAGTGTTTAATAATACATAGATAAAAGTTATGTTTTATATTGCAGGTAAAAAAATTATCTGACTGATTTAGGTGGAATTATTTGGCTAAAGTGGAAAAAAAACGAAAAAAAAAAAAACAATTATTACACTTGTTCACAGCTTGTTACATAAAAGAACAAAACGTTTCAAGTATTCACTTTTTTTTCTTTAGATCAGCACAAAGTAGTTCTTACTTTTTAATAACACACAACTGAGAAGTGTGTCAACCGTTTGCTTTATAGCCTCTGACAGCTGCCTGCCTGTTGGGGGTTTGTCTCTGAAAGCTTCTCAGATTCAAGACCAGATTTTTTTTTTTTTTTTTTGACATTCTTTTGTATAAAACTGCTCAAACTAATCCAGAAAGGATATTTATGGTCTGAGAATGTCAGTTTTAAAGTCTTTGACTTGGCCTGTTCCAACACAGGGATCATTTTTATTCACGTGGCTTTGGTTGTGTATTTAATGTTGTTGTTTTTTTGTTAATAAAGCTTCAACCTAGTCTCAACCCTTTTCATTCTGATAGGTTTAGTATCGGGACTGCCATAGATTTAGCTAACACAGTTAAGTAAAATCGCCTGCTCTGGATTTTTGTTGACTTAGCAGGACTGTAAAAACAAAAAAAAAAATAATTTAGTACATTTTAACTTTAAAAACATTCCCATTTTCTTCCATCTAAAAATATATATATTCTCTGTCTTTGTTCAATAAAATTGAAATAAATAGATGTAATATTTTTTGTGCAATGGGACAAAATTTAGAAAGTATCTGGGCTGTAAAGCCAAAATAAAAACATATAAGTTGCACCTGCGTGCATTGCCCTTTAGATGGCGCTATCTATCAAGCTTCCCCCCCTTCGTTCTCCCCTGCTCTGTGCCTGGCCTTCCATCGCCTGTAAGGGATGCTTGAAACGAACACAGTGGAAGCTCAGCAGAGCTGAGGTCATGTTTGCTTCGGTTTGTGAGGCTGCAGTTTGCATGAGCGCACTTCAAATACCACATAGCCCCACTGTGACGCTCGACACAGCCAAAAGAGCATGGAGGCTGCTGGCCGTGTTGCCATGGCAACCAGGGATGGAGGACCAAATCTACTCTATCGCATGTTTGTGCATTTAGCCGCGTGTGTCTGCGTCAGGTTCGGATGAAAGCGACCGAGCAGTGAGAGGCGAGATCCCGGCTTCACCTGATGCTACTTTAGGAGTCAGGGAGGAAAATGAGAGAGTTCATACACTCTCCTCCTTCCCCTCACTGTGGAGTGGTGAGTGGGTGTCTGGAGAGCCCAGGTGAGACAGAGAGGTTCAGCTCTGTGGCCTGCGTCGGGACAGAGCTGGATCCTTTAGCTGCTATCCGCATGCTTAGGACTCTGCTCTGGATCGGGGGTGGTGCTGAGAACACTTCAGTCTGTGCATTTACACAATTACCCACCCCATCCCACCCCCCTCTCCATCATGCTGCTTCGACACACTTCACTTTCAAGGTGAAACCAAAGCAAAATGTCATCCATGGCTGGCTCTATTCTCTGAATCATTGGCAGACACATAAACATGTTACTGATTAGCGGCTACTTAGACTGACTATTTGTTTCTGGAACAATAGGTCATGAGTTGAGGTTCACAAGCATCACTGGTTAATACTTACCTGCCTGTTAAAACAGACAATTTGCCTACAGAATACGATGATTTCCATTTAAAATAAGAAAAAAACTATTCCTTTATTTTATTTCATAATATCTAATTATCTTCTTTTAAGGGCAAACATACTGCTTTTATTGGAAGATAATTTTATTGACACTGATTTTAAGAATTATTTACCTATTTTTGGAACAGTTCTTGCAGTGTAGCTCACATTTATAACTTCAACTTCAAATATGCACTGGAAAAACGATGTACAAATAAGTGAAATTTTCTTAAATTAAATGTATTTACCTTTAATTTGAGTAGGTAAATGAGATAATTTGCCAATGGAATGAGTATTTTTACTCTTAAAATAAGATATTTAGATAAAATACACTTGAAAGAAGACAATGCAATCACACTTTGGGAAAATGTGTCTTTTACCTCCTCAATTCAAGATAAAATACACTTATTTTAAGAAAAGATGACTAATTTAGATTTCGTTTTTTTCCAGTGTGAGCCTGTGATTGCACAGTCATCCAGCATTTTATTAGTTAGGTCTCTAAATCCAGACAAAACGATCCAACATGGAGTCGGTTTTATTGCCCATGAACTATGACATTAAGTTTGCTCAGTCAGAGATTTCGTTTACAGCTTTCTTTTTCTCGCCTGTCCTCTGGATTTCATCAAGGAGGCGGGTGAGAGGACGTTTAGCTGAGCTGACGTCAGTGTTAGACGCCACCTTTGGTCTGAGTGAGTTTGGGGTGGGGGGGGAGGGGGTTTCTGTCAGTCTCAATAATTACGTTACATCATACTCTCCATAGCTCAGTTGCACACACCTCTTCCCTTTGACTAGTTTTCATCTCTTTTTTCAAGTTGTGTTCATCCTGCTTCTTGCTCACATGTAGCAGCGGTGATGTAGGAATATGTCAACCTCATCGTTTGTCTCCATCTCTTTCAGCAGCACTTCTCACCGCCGGACCTGATCTCTGCAGACAAAACCGAAGACAGAAAAACAGCAAAAAGCAAACCAAAAAAAAAACAGAACCCGGAGAGGTCCCTTGAGAGCTGGCGGGTAAAAATAGATGTGAGGCCTCTATTATACAACACAAGGAGAAGCGAGAGCAGGAACACAAACACACACGTGCTTACAGGAGACACCTGTGTGCTGCCTACGGCCTGCGGCTCTTTGATTCCCGGTGAGCTTTAATCTGCGCTCTGCTCAGGCCCACCTTTGAAGTGAAAATCGGTGTCACCTTCGCCTCGCCGTCTCAATGACTCACTCTGTAAAAACACACACTAACAAAACAGCTCCGACCACCTGTTATCTTTACTGTAGTAAATTCAGCTCTTCTCAGATTCAAACTCATCATAAACTCCCTTCTCTTTCACAGAGCCAGAGGCAAGCTGGGCCTAAATTTATCCCAGCAGCTTAACTGGAGCCTCTGTAACATATATCACCCTCTGTCTACTCTGAAACATTTATATCCACCGAAATAGAAACAGATGTCCAACTTTCGTCAGGCACAGGATTCGCTTTTTCATATCTGGAAGGCTAAAGATGTTTGAGTGATGAAGAGGGAAACAGAAACGTTTTTTTTTAGTTAGTTAGTTTCCATCTAGTCTTTTTGCGTGGATGATATGTTTTTACTCAGAATTTGCTCTCTGAATTCATTTCCATAATGGGAAATGGGTATTTTAAGGAAAAATGTACATTTGATGCTCAAAATCAGGTGAGTAAGTTTCTATATTTGCTATATTCGACATCTTAGCTGAGAGGTTTTACCTTTGGAATCATGAGAGACGGAGAATTAGCAACATTAAAGGTATAATGAAGGATTTTTGCTAACTGTTGAAAGACAGGTTGCTCCACTTAAAAAAAAAAAGGCACATGCACAACCCTGTACTCGCTCCTGAGAGGGAACGCCTGTTAAACGCGTGCAAGAGCATAAACGATCCCATAGCTCCTCATGCACGCTCTGTTTAAAAGATGCCGTTTGCATCACTCATAGAAGCTTACTTTCCAAAAGAAATTGTGATGCTCA
>NW_015150792.1:437075-439469 GCF_000732505.1 Cyprinodon variegatus
TATATATATATATATATATATATATATATATATATATATTTATATGCAATTATATATTCAAAATTCCTACAGGCAGCCTCTTTGACACATTAAAGGGCTGGTTATCCTCCCGCAGCAATGTGTCGCAGTGAGCTTGTTGCAGATATTTTTGATATATCCAATATTGAAGCGGGGTCTAGCTGAGGGTCTAGATACGGCCGAGGCAGTGAGGAAGTGGGGGCAAGTTTGTGTAACAATGGAGGGACATGAGGAGGTGGAAAAAGGGTCCCAGCGTTCTCGCGCACCTCGCTCTTCTAGCTGATCCAACTTCACAAGTTGTTTTCCACAATGGTGGTCATACAAACAAAAAAAGCCGGTAAGGTACCAAACAAGAAATACGTGTTGTGTAGAGCGGATGTAGATTTGACCAATCAGAGGCCTCCTGTCTGCGGTCACCTACAATTTGGGGGAGGTGCAATAGAGTGTCTGTGTTAGGGGTGGGGGCACATTTGCGTTCACTACGACACACAAGCAGACCACCTGGTTTCTGAGTATAAATCAGCCTTAAACTGACCATGTTTGATGACCTATAATATGATTTAAGCCATTGTTTGCTATAATTTATTATTTCCAATCTATAGTTGGAATTGAAAATAAGTTTGATATTTTTAGATGCAATCCATAAATGTGAACATGCAGTGGGAACATTTATCAATTGACTTTTTTTTCAACATAACTAATAAGGAGTTAATGAATTTGGGGCAAGTGAAGAGAAAAAGGAAGAAACACAGAGAGAGCAGCTTCTTCAAGAGCAATCAGGTAAGAAACGTGACTTGCATAAAATTTCATGTTACAGATTAACAGCATTGAAGACTACTTCAATCACTGGTATTAACCTGGAATTACTGGGAATCTCCAGCAATCTTAATCTAAAGTAAGATATCAATTTAAAACTCATATTGTTCTTTAAATATGTACTAGATACAATTTTTTTTGTGTGTGTTTTAAAGAATTTAATTCCAACTCTGACAGTTAACAATTCCAAGACCAGCAGGGATTATAACCCAAATTATTATTATTATTATTATTCCCTACCAGGAAGGAACAATCGTCATTTAACCTTACAAAGCTCCGGGATGTGCAAAGCTTAATGTTGTGGTACACCAAGTTGTACACCCTATGCAATAGTCCCAGCTAAAAGCCTGATCACATGACATACATGTTTTCATATGTGTTTCACATGTGCTTTTAACATGAGATGTTTTTAATCCTATAATATACATGTGCTTTTATATGAGATTCACCTGTTAACCATAGGTGGTTCACATGTGCATCACATGTTTATTTCAGATGTGATACATGGGTTTCACTTGTACTTATCATTGTTTGATGTTTCCGTAACAGAGTTTGAGTAACATGTGTATCACATGGAAAAACATCTAAAGCAGTAGCCATTCAAAATTTCCCCACTTTCCTTGATGGGCCCTTTGTTGGTCCTTGGCTACTGCTCGCCCTCCCCCTACAATTCCTTTTTAAACAACAATCTTTGTACTAATATTCTTTCTGTCATTGTTTATTGACATTAAGATCTAAAGAGGAGCGCCCTCTCCTGGTCAGACCCTGTAATTCAGTGAAAAGGATGGAGTCAGAGTAAAAAAATACACAAGACGGGATCAATCCAGTGGCTGGAAGTTGGAGGGAATTTTGCTGGGAGTCGCAGGGGAGTGAGCTGCTATGTGGCTGCCATTTGGCTGGGATGGGGCCGTTTTGAATGGCTGCTACTGTGTGTCACACGTTTTACACATGTGAGACACATGTGTAACATATGTTTTAAACGTGAGAATTATATGTGAAAACGTGTATCATGTGTGATTTGCATTTTTTTCAAATTAAAATCTTGTGATTTTAACATGAAACGTTTGTAACCCACATATACACATGTACTTTACATGTGGTGAATAGGGTTGTCACCTTTTAGAAATAAGGGATGCGGGGCTCCTCCCCCAGAAAATTTTGTATTTCTTAGATGCAATTTCCTGCATTTTAACCAAACTGTATCTCGTTTCAGCTCAACACAGAACCATACTTTTATTTTGTTTTTTGAGCGTGGCTTGTATTTCTTGCAAAAGCTACAGCCAATTAAAATAATGAATAAATGGAAATGTTAAGTTTGCACAGTATCATGAAATCCCCTGTCACCAGGAAACCATGAAAAACGCCCCAAGAAAAGAGATTACCGAGTGGAGAATGCTTTAAACAGACAATGTAACAAGGAAGGTGAATAAAGAACAGTAGAACTCTAAGCTCCAGTTATGAGAGGGAGGGAGAGAGAATCAGGACCCGCAGAGATGGGTCACATTCGCAACCGTAGAGTTGTTCTATGCAGTGTTTGGCACGTTACTTTGAAAAAGTAAT
>NW_015150792.1:441314-442286 GCF_000732505.1 Cyprinodon variegatus
CTCCCTGGCTTCTAGTTTGATTTACCCCTGATGTCTCCTTGGTTCAGGTTCGTTTGCTGTTTTTCTGTTGGATTCTGATTCCTGCCCCTGGTTCTGTGAACCAGAATAAACAGGCTTTATTCACCTCTGCCTACTGGTCTCTGCTTTTGGGTCCTCCACACAAACACTGATCATGACAGAAGGATCCAGCCCAAACATGGACCCAGCAGAGAACCAGGCATGAACTCCTCAGACCTCCCCTTATACAGGAGTCTGACCTTTGGAGCTTTTTTTATGGGGAGAGAGAAGATTTTTTTTTTGTTCCTGCCACCGCCATCAGCTCCAAGAGCCCCTCGGCGGGGGCTCCAAGCCTCCAAGGCACCTCAGCGGGCGCCCCAAGCCTTCAAGGCCCCCTCCATGGTGGTTCCTGTGCCGCAGAGGGCGGGCCCTTCGGAGGCTGTTCCTGAGCCGCAGTGGGCGGCCCCGTCCGAGCCTGTTCCTGTTCCCGAGCCGCAGTGGGCGGCCCCGTCCAAACCTGTTCCTGTTCCCGAGCCGCAGTGGGCGGCCCCGTCAGAGTCTGATCCTGTTCCTCAGCCGCAGTGGGTGGCCTCGTCCGAACCTGTTCCTGTTCCTGAGCCGCATTGGGCGGCCCCTTCCGAGCCTGTTCCAGAGCCACAGTTGACGGCTCCCTCTGAGCCTGTTCCAGAGCCGCAGTCGGCGGTCCCTTCTGAGCCTGTTGCAGAGCAGCAGAAGCGGAGGCGGCGTCCTCCTCGGCGCATCCTGCTGAGGCGGAGTCCTCCTCCTAGGTTCCTGCTGCATTGGAGACGCCGGCCTCCAGAGCGTCTCTCTCCGCTCTGGCCCCACGGCCGGCCTCCAGAGCGTTTCTCTCAGCTCCGGCCCTACGGCCGGCCTCCAGAGCGTCTCTCTCAGCTCCGGCCCCGCGGCCGGCCTCCATAGCGTCTCTCTCAGCTCCGGCCCCACGGCCGGCCTCCA
>NW_015150792.1:447147-448785 GCF_000732505.1 Cyprinodon variegatus
TGTCTCCTTGGTTCATTTTCGTTTGCTGTTTTTCTGTTGGCGTGGGAGACATTTTGTCCGGTCTGTGAACCAGAATAAACAGGCTTTATTCACCTCTGCCAACTGGTCTCTGCTTTTGGGTCCTCCACACAAACACTGATCATGACAAATATTTTGTTTAGCTTTGCAGTGAAAGAACTATTTGAACTTGGGAAAGCCTTGAGACTGGAGCTTAACCATACAACGTGAACTATGATTGGATGGTTTGGGTCGAGAGTATACATGTCTCTGCCTACATCAGTTTGGAGCGTCATTGTCTTTTAGCAACATTTCCAAAGTAGATACACAGCGAGTGATAAGGTGAGTCATGGTCCTGTGAGAGTGAAACTGGGCTCTGTTCTGTAGACTTGGCTGCAAGACACAGGTGAACCAACATCTAGGTCAGATCATAGGAGTGAGGGAGGGTGGGGGGCTGGAGGGAGGTAGCATTAAACAAAGACAGGAAATCCTGTAAAATATGACCTCAACTTTGGGAGAAAGAAGTTCTTCAGGGATTAAACTTTAAACTTTTCTATTTATTTGAATACCTTGTTTTTTCTGCGTTCCTAATATGTGTTTTCGTAAAGATTTGTGTTTTCTCCCCCTGCTCCTGCTCTCCTCACCTCTTCCCAGTCACTGCCTGTGCCCTCTCCTCCTCTGCCAGTCAGGGGAGACATGCGTGCGTCCTGGGAATCAGCAGACGGCAACAAGCTTAGTTTCCGTCACTATGGAAACTGGGATGGCTTAAAGCTAGCTGTCAAAGTGAAATGTAACTCTTCACCTGTGACAAGCGCACCCTTGTGTGTGCGTGTATTTGGATCTGGAATTTGTTCCATGAGAGGGAAACTTGGTGACCTATGACTTCAGATCATGTGTGTGTAGACGGGTTTTTATAGATTTTGCAGACATTTTGCAGATGCTACATTGTTGGGACTAACAGGCACTAGTGGCACATGGAAGATGTTTCCAAATATATATTTTCAAAATCACATTTTCCCTCCTGCAACACACTCAGACTAATTTAATCATTAAAAAAAGAATACAAATAAAAAGAACAACTTATTGTCAGGGTTCTGCTCTCTATTTAAGTTTCTTTGTAGTTGTTTTCTAGCAGTGTTTCATTCTCGAGTTACTCTCTGTTGCCCCCTTGTGTTTGTTTCCTTTTCCCTTGGCTTCCTTCTAGATCAGGGCTAACCAATTAAAAATCAGCAGGGTCCAAATAAAAAAAATCATCAACCAGTAAAGGTCAGGAGACTTTTTTCAATTATAATCTGTTACTTTAAACAGAATTTAACAAATAAAAAAAATGAGGTTTTTATGCATCCATATTATGACTTTTTAAATAAAAAAAATTAAAATTGTTCCATTTTTAATTCTACAGTGTTTCAGGGTTCAGTTTGTTATATAAACAATTTCCTGATTCACATATTTTATAAAACACTTGAACTGACTGTTTGTTTTTTCTTTCTTTTTTCTGGCTTAATGTTCGCAGTGGGCTTTATGCTGCCCTGCAAGGCTTTAAACCTGGGTTTGAATGGAGACTAAGCCATTCTAAAGCACATATCAAGGTACTGATTTTGAGCCTGGATCCATATTTATTTTTGATTCTGTTCATGGTGG
>NW_015150792.1:450130-451206 GCF_000732505.1 Cyprinodon variegatus
TGGTGAAAAGTTGTAAAGGTTGAAAATTGTACAAAATAAACAGAATACATTATTTTTACCATATTTTGACATTTACATATTTAAATATAAAATAAATATTTTTTAAATAAAGTCTATAGTTACAGCTAATTGTTCTAAACCCCAGTATTTTCTGCCTAGTTTTCCTTCAACCTGTTCACATAACCAGGTGATTTTAAACATTAATATCCGTCTGTTTTATTCCTGGAAATATAAATGGTTGGAAGTAATCTCTGTACAGATTTTCCACCTTCTGAACCTGGGTTACCCAACTCTGTTTAAATATGCTTTTGTCGTGGAGTGCAGACTTTCAAACACTCGTTTTACCATGATGATCAGAAGACTACTCTAGATTTCAAAGAGGAAAAAATAAATATATTAGAAGTCTTAAAGGCTTTCAAATTTCACAGGAGACTGAGTTTGTCTCATCAAAAGCTTTATTACCTTCTTATCCCATCAGCTAATTGAAATTGGTTCCTTTCCTCTTGCCTGTCTGAACAAGGTGGTTGAACTCAATCAGAATAGTTAGATCCTTCTGAATGAACAACAGTTATCCACTAAGCTCTAACATTCTCTAACCCTTAAACGTTTTTTCACACATACAGAGTTTAGTTTTTTAGCTGGTCTCCTAAGTTTAGCCTGACTGCCTGTTTCAAGCCAGATTCTAACCAGACTCCAAATGCTTACCTGCCCTCCTGTCAGACTCAGAACAAAAGGACCCAGTATTTGAGGCGGATAAACAGATTTCTCAAAACATTGATTGCATACAGAAATGCAGTAAACAGCGTTGCTGTCTAAGGCAGGAACCTCTGCAGAAAGAGACAATAGGTTAATGACCATATCTATCTGGTGGAGGATGATAATGGACGTTTTAGTCATTTAGCTGGTCCTAGAGGATGAGGTTGGTTCCAGTCAGTTGGCTGCCAACAAGCAGTGGTGTCAAAAGTACAAACATTTGTTACTTAAGTAGTATAGATACTGAAGTTTAAAAACAGTCTGGTAAAAGTTGAAGTATCAACTTGACCTCTTTACTCAAGTAAAAGTGAAAAAGTATGTGC
>NW_015150792.1:452171-453996 GCF_000732505.1 Cyprinodon variegatus
TGGTCAAAGTGACGGAATGGCTCACTGAGAACAGCCTGCAACTTAACTCCAACAAGACGGAGACTTGGATTGTTGCTCCTGACAGTGCTGTGCCCGGAATTAAGCAGCACCTTGGAAACTTGAGCTGCACTGTTAAAAGCAACCTGCGCAACCTGGGTGTCTTCATGGATGGAGCGATGTCGATGGAGCAGCACATAAATCAGCTTGTTAGGAGCTGCTTTCTCCAAATTCGGAACGTTTCTAAACTCCGTAAGATGGTGACTTATAATGAGCTTGAGACGATTATTCATGCTTTTGTCTCATCGAGATTAGATTATTGTAATAGTTTGTTCACCTGTCTTAACAAGAGGGAGTCTGCGCGTCTGCAGGTTGTGCAAAATTCTGCAGCATGCCTGCTCACTCGCACTCGCAGGAGGGAACACATTACACCCATTCTCAAAAGTTTGCACTGGCTGCCTGTATTTTACAGGATGCACTACAAAATCCTGGTAAAATCCTTTTTGAGCTCTTCATGGACAGGCACCAGACTACATTAAAAACCTCATCCAGCCTTATGTTTCCATTAGGAACCTTCGGTCATCCAATTTGAACTTGCTGACGGTTCCTCGAACCCATTTTAAGACCCGAGGAGACAGATCTTTTAAAGCTGTGGCGCCTCGCCTCTGGAATGAGCTACCTTGTACTATTCGTTCTCTTGTTTGTATAGACACTTTTAAGAAACAACTAAAGACCCACTTTTTTAAACTTGTTTTTTAGTTTAATACTGTGTTTACTGTTTCTGTATGTTGTTTTAATTTATATAAACTTCTTATAAATTTGTGCAGCACTTTGTGACCCTGGTCTGTGAAAAGTGCTGTAGAAATAAAGTTTACTTACTTACTTACATAGGGCCAAGGATGAGGGAGGTCTTGTTGGTCTCCGTCTCCCGATACGCTCTCGCCTGTGTCCGAGGAAGGCAGGATAAACCAGAGTGCGAAGCCAAAGCCGGTGTCGACGACATGCTCAGGAGTCAGGGCCAAGAGATCAGAGGTCCGCAGGCGTGCGGAAAAGAAATCCAGAACGGAGTCAGGAAACAATTCCAGGTTCAGTTCACAGACAGAAAAGAAATCTGGCTGGAGTCTGAAGACTGGTTAGGCAAACAGATCAGAACAGGGACAGGCAGGCACAGAACGGCTGAAGGGGTCAGGATCAGACAATCAGAAACACTCAGGTACGTTAGAAAACTCTTACCACAGGCTTGAATAATCTGGCATTGATGTCTGGTTGAAGGCTGGTTAAACAGAGGCTGAAGCAGACGGATCAGATGAACGGTAATGAGAACTGGGCAGAGATAAGCAAGCAAGTGAAATTAGTAATTAGACCCGTCATCGGAGCCAAGATCATCACACCACTCAGAGGTTCTTTTAAGAAATCCTATTGTTATACAGTTACTCTAGATACGTTACTACAAAACGTTAATGAAATGTAAAATGTTTAACATCTTTAGTAACTCATTTTAGAATGGGAAACCTGTTCATTGCATTGATTTGTTACACAGAGAGTGAAAATTTCACTCCTTTATTGCTGTAATTGTGATGATTAAGATTAAACAGGTAATAAAAAAACAACTGAAATTCTTAGAAATGTTTACATTAGTTTAGATTAATAGAAAACAACATTTTAAACCAAGTACTGCCTCTATTTTGGTCTTTGCATGAATTGCTGCCTCTGAGTAGCTGTCATGATCTGGCCTGTTTGCTCCTCCTTAAAGGAGAAGTTCGGTTTTTAACACTTTTAGCCCATTTTCTGTAGTGTCCAGGATGAAATCGAATGATCGACACCAAAA
>NW_015150792.1:455527-465303 GCF_000732505.1 Cyprinodon variegatus
CCCATCCTGCAGTGTCCGTGAGCCACAGCTCCACTTTAGTTTTTGTTTATTTAATAAACCTTTTTGAACTTTCCTACTGACTGTCTCCCCTTGAATACTGGGTCCCTCTTTCCTCAGTTCATGACAATAGCGTGTTATGAAAGCTGTCATCCTGTGGTTCTGATTAGAAAACCAGATGGGTTTGATGTTCCATGTTTCAAAAGATTTAGATACTAGTTTTCTACAAGTATCAAAATACTTTTGATAAGAAAAACTTGAGTATTTGTATGTTTTTTGCTGTTTCATCTGCTGTTTAGCAGATTTGTCCTGTTTATTAGCCGCCCATTTTGTATTATATTTCGACTGTTCAACATGTAGAATGGTGTGCAATTTTTTGTTGTAATATGCTTTTATTCAATTACTTTTTCAGTGGCGCATTCTGTAAAGTGACAAAAAAAATCTGATTAATTCACTGAGAACATTGTATAGGTCTCTGGATAGTTTGGCAGCAAAAAAAACAAACAATCCTAACTGTTCATAAAAAAGAACAGGGTGAACTCAAATGAATAACAGATGACGTAATCTAGGACACTTTACTGTGTAGTAGCGGCTCAGAGTAGGTGCATTAAGTTGTGTTTTTTTTTTTTTTTGTCTAGTCATTAAATTACAATTCAGTTTGCTTCAGTGCCTTTTCACCACACGTCATCTCAAGGCACTTTACAGATACCATTCAACCAGATCATACAGTCAAATTGATCCCTCACACCAAGCATGCTTGTAGTGACAGTGGAGAGGAAAAACCCCTTTTAACACAGGTAGGCTACGAGCAAGCCCCATGTCAGAGGATGAAAAGAGCACATCCAGCTTGTCACAGCCAGAGAAACAGGACTGCACTGAAAAATAGGCTGAGCTCAAACATCTATTTAATATCAATTTCAGTATCTTTATATCCCTCCTCCTTGCTGACATCTGCTTTCCAGATATTGGACTGTAAGCATGTTTTCATTCATATAATTTACCAAAAGTTTTCACTTAATTTATTTCAGCAAATGCTTCAACTTCACCATCATTTTTAAAAAAAGACTGGGATAGTTGGTAAACCTTACCTTATTCTGCTCTATCTGCTGATTATAAAAGTACAGCTGCTTGAAAGGAAATGCACTTTTTGGCTACTGGCTCTAAAAGCTCCCCATTAAAGTCACATTTCGACACTGTAAGTGGAGATGCAGACAAAGGTGTTGCTACCAGTGTCATGTGAGCAAGAATTATAAAACTGAAAGTGAATTTCAGTGAGCTGTTGCTATTAAGCGCTGCCCTTTAGCTCACTAATATGGGAAGTTAGAAGTTTTCAGTTTAATAGTCCTGTCAGCTCTTGCTATTGATAAATTAGTTTACCAGCACTCAGGCTGCTTGGAAAATGTGAGTACAGAGTTCATCAGTTTCTGATTTAAGTGTTAGCAGGAACCTTACATTGATTTTACAATTAGTAGCCACTGTGACAAAAGACCCACCAGCAACAAGTCAATTATTGCACCAATGGGTGAGAAAATGGTGGAAAGAGGTGCACTGTTAGTACTTTAAAAACAACAATTTGCATGATTCAGAAAGTGTTATATAATAATAGATCATGCTTTTTTTTCTTTATTTATGCATGTAGTTAGAAATCAATTGCAAGAAAAATTCTAAGCAACACATAAAAAAATACCTGCAGGGATTGTGTTTGCCATAAAGTAGCTCATATCAGTGCTTAGTTACTTTATTTCTTTCACTGATGATCTCTGAATTTTAACAAGTTTATTTAGATGCACGTATATATACTTATATATGTACTAGGTCCAGTAGATTCCAGAACAGTTTCTTCCCCACTGCCATTAGACTGCTGAATGTTATGTAAAATGGGTTAAAAAACAAAACAAAAAAAAAACTGAATGTTGGAACTGTAACTATACAGTCATATGATGACATCACCTTTTTTTCACCACTGTGTTTTTTTTCATCACAGATGTTTTTATCTGCTGCACTTGAAAAAATGAAATAGCCTAGGGAGCTGTACTTAACAAAATTTATTTTTGTTTATACTTGTGTATACAAAATACAATCTAAGTCTATATAAGTATACTACTTATACTTCAATGATAGTATCAAGGTGCTACTTTATTGTATCTCTTATACTATATCCATTGGTTGTGCTGTTCTTTTAACATCTCTTTGCAGGTGATGAAGCAGACTGAAGATGTTTTATCATCATCTCCCTTTTATCTCCTCTTTCTTTCATCTTTTCTCCTTTTTTCTGTTTTTCCTTTCCTGTTCTACTCACATTGCAGTGTCCATATAATCTGTAATACTCCCTGCATGAATTATAATAAAACAATTTATATGCATAAATCAAGTGGAACACTATGACGATAGCTGTACTGCTCCACTTGTGAAAGTAAAATCTGTGCATCAAGACAATTATTCTTATTGCCACATTGCCAGACAGGTGACAGAGCAAGTCACAGCAACCAAAGAAGTGAAAGGAACTGCAAACATGAAACAATTGTGTTAAAGTAACTTAATATAATTAAGTAAATGCCAAAAAAGGTTGCCTTTCCGGTGCATATATGCATATGCAAATAAAAAAAGCTAATATTGGAGATTTAAAAAGAGTTACAATGTGGCAGCAGAAATTTGAATTGTCTTTAGACCTAACAAACCTTCTAAGGGTAAAAAAAGACTCAGAGGGATGCACATGTTTATTCAGAAGGGCAATTTATGGAGCTTAGTTGATGAAAGTTTCGGGCGATGCATGCAGGGCGAGAAAATGCAACAAGCTTGGAGTAGAAAGACTTCATGATTCAAACTCATTATAGCACTGCCAAATGTGCCACTATGCAGAACTTTTTTTTTTTTTTTTTTTTTTATATATATATTTTTTCAATAAGACAAATTTTTATTAAACATGAAGGCTTTCTGGATGAATTTTTGGCAATAACATAAAATTTTTGGCAATTTCTTGATAAAAATACAATGCCATAAATCCAACCTTCTTGGATAGAATGGCAGAAAAATGAATGATGAGGAAGGTTAACGATTGGTGAGGAGAACTGGAGGACAAGATTAGAAGCATGAGGGTAGAGTGGGGAGGTTGGAGGAAAGGGGAGAATGGAGGGAATAGCGGGTGAAAGGAGACGGGCGGCGTGGCTGTCCTTTGTGGAGTGAGGAAAGGTCAATTAAACAGTTTACAGGCCGCCGTCGAACACAATTACACACTACACGTGCACACAGCCTGGGACGCACACTGAGACACAAATGGAGGTTTGAATTTCATTATTCGGCTGCCAACTTGCCCACCGTCTTTTTTTATGAACGAGATAACATCAGCTGCGGCTCCAGGAACAGGTTTGCGTCACATCCATGTTTTGAGTCGCACGTTTTCTATTTTAGAAACATCCTGACCATTTGTCGAACTGAACTAGTCCAGTTATGATGCAGCAACAGGAGGGAAGGGAGACAGAACTCCATCCGATGCCAGATTGTGCCAATGTGAAGAGATCAATGGCAGGATGGTGACCGAGGATAACAGAGATGAAAGAGAGAATTGGGGGATGAGAGGATGAGCACATGCTCAGTCGGTTGTCTCCCATGGTAACCGTCTGTTGCCGAACATCATAAATATTAATACAAGAAAAAAGGGAGAGATCTTTACTATATGCATGGTATTTTCAATGAAGCATATTTTAATTAAAGGGAGAGAGAGAGAGAGAGATTCATTTTAGATCAATTACTGTGGTTTCAATAATAGATATTTGAATTAAAAAGGGGAAAAGGTGGACAGACTAAGATTAATTGGACAGGAAGGATTAGTTTCTTTATCACTTTGAAAAAAAAAGAAGAAAAAAACTGCTTTTGACTGGGTTCATAAATCTATATTTGACCTCGGAATATCTAGATGAATATGGTTTATGTAGAATTTAATATTCCAGATTTACATTGCTACAAAAAAGTGTTTCATTAGACATTAATTGTGGAAGTTATCTTTCTAAGAAAGGCGAGAGAGTTCCGTCATTTTACCATAGGTTCACAGCAATAATGGGAGAATTTATTGGAAACATAGTGATTGAAAGTGCAGAGATTTCTGTTCAAATGGTTGACTTTTAGGGCATCTAAGAATGTAAAATCAAATTATGATCTTCTTCTAGCTTTAATAGGAGACATATATTCAATATATGGACTGAAAAAAAATGATGCAACCGCATTTTGCGTTTATTTAATCATATTTAGTACGTTTAATACAATTGTTTTATGTCCTACCCTGCAAACATGAAACAATTGTGTTAAAGTAACTTAATATAATTAAGTAAATGCCAAAAAAGGTTGCCTTTCAGGTGGATATATGCATATGCAAATAAAAAAAGCTAATATTGGAGATTTAAAAAGAGTTACAATGTGGCAGCAGAAATTTGAAAGCTGAAACATATATTCTGATTCTGATGAATCTAAACTTAAGTTTAGCAGTTCTTTAGGGTAAATTACTATGTCCATAATTTATTTTCCTTATTCACACCATAGACTAAGGATAACAATGTGTCCAAAATTAAAAAGCATGCAAATAATGCCATTTTTGGATAAAAAAAAAAATCAAAAACAAATCGCATTTTGTCATATAATTTATTGTTCTTTAAATTCGTGCTATTTGATCTCTGTGAACGGCTTAGCAAACGGGTGGGTGGGATTGTTTACTGTAACTGATCAGTAGAATCTTTTGCAGAGGGATTTGTTGCTTACCTTAGACTGAAGGACACACACCCCCACACATATATGCACCAATGTCTACAGCGAACAGCGGAGCGTTGCTGAAGCCTGATGGACGTTAACCTTGTGATGAAGGTTGCACAATTCCCAACGAGAAGCTATTACTTATCTTGTGTTGATATCAGGCTGTGGGCCATTTTTCCTCACCACATGTTTTCTTACATTAAGTAATTGAGATTTTATCTCATATATTTACATGTGTTTTAGCTTAAAAAATGAGCTTTTGAATCAAATTTCATACATGTTTTGAAGCTTATTAAATAAATCCTTTAAAACCCATATATTTTAAAACTGTTAATCTTTATCTTTATGCATTTAGCAGACACTTTTATCCAAAGCGACTTATAAAGTAGACACAATGTCACAGTTATCATCAATATGACAATAATGGATGAATGAATTCAACTTTATTGTCATTACACTGTCAGATGTACAAAGCAAGGACATAAACTCTCTGCATTTAACCCATCCTCTTGGGGAGCAGTGGGCTACCATTGTGCGGTGCCTGGGGAGCAGTGCGGTCTTAAGGGTCTTGCTCAGGGACCGATAGTGGCAGTCCTTGGGAGTGGGGCCAACTGTCCAAAAAATGAGCCACTAGTGCCGTAACCCCCCCTCCCAAAAAAAACCCCAAAAGAACACAAAACTGTGAAGATTCTCCATCATCCAGATCATAGTCAACCTTGAAATGTCCAGTTTAAGTAAATGGAGGTGAAGCTTTCTAGAAGACATTTTGCCTCTTAAGAGGCGTCCTCAGTTCTACCTAGTGGAGGGGAGCACAGAGGTTAATATACTGTATTGTAGAGGGGATATGAGCCACCTTTCTTTTTCCCCTAAGGCCGGGAATTGACTGTATGATTTCTTTTTTTTTCAATCTTTTTTACTCAGCTGAAGCTCAAACTGTACGATGAAAAGGCCGGGTTTAAAATGTAAATCTCACGATTTAATCTCACAATTTTGTTCTTACACTGTACGGCCCAATGCTCTGATGCAGTCTAAATTCTCACACTGCACATCCAAAAACAACACACCTACTCGGCGCCGAGAGATGGCGCTGGGTGGACTCCTCAATCTGAAAGAAGAAGAACTCCCTTGTTTGCACGTGCCTCATGCCTGAGGTTCTGGTACTTGCTCACGAACACCTTACTAGAGCCCACCAAATTTCAAACATGTTTGATTTTCTCCCGACCTTACGATTCCTGATCGTGAGGTGGTCGTTAGTCGCTGATCATCACTCATTACCCCCTGAATACTACACGACGCAGGACGCGTGATTAGGCTGAAACTTGGCCCGTTTGAAAAAATTCTTGTACGACTGGAAAATTGGCCCAAAAAGTGCAAGAAATGGTACAGTGTATGCCCAGCCTAATTCTTAGTTACACCTACAGTTACCTACAGTATCTTGTAATCCATCCTAATATCAACTTTTACCCTGTGGAATAGTCACACCTGCCCTCTTCCCAGGTTTTCAAGCAATCAAAGGCCAAGCAAACCATAGATGACTGTAGCCTCTTTTTAGGAGTATTACCACAACGAGCTGTTCAAAATGTAGAACAGGTCAAAGCCTTTCCAATGGCCTCACAATATCTGCTTCCTACCTCAGGAATTCCTCAAAGCCAACCAGGCTCAACGGGACACATCTTCAGCTTGGCAGCATCATTTACTGTTGGTGTCCAACACTGGGTTCAGTTATGGGTGGCTTTATTGACAATAGAGTCAAACAGCATCATCCACTCAGACACCATCAGCCTTAACCAGAATCAGAGAGAAGCTCTTCCGGAGGTGGTACTTGAATATGTCCCTGCTTGAGGGCCTCGCCAGACGTCTCCCGCATGCCATCACTACTTGCTTGGGTCTATTGAGTATGTCCCGCTTCCCCCTCTTCCAGCGTATCCAACTCACCATCAGGTGGTGATTGTTGGTTAGCTACATCTCCTCCTCACCCTAGTGTGGCCAAAGGATGAATGATAAAAGCTCAAAATTAATCAATGTCGTCTGACCTAAGGTGTCCTGATGGAAGAAGTACACTGTGCATCCTTATTCATGAACATGGTAATCATTTTGGACAATTCACGACTTTCACATAAGTCCAGTAATGAAACAGCTCTCAGGTTCAGGGTACAGTGTCCATTCCCCCTCATCACACTCATTTTGGTGTCCCAGTCATTTAGCACACTGTTATTTGGGCCCCTCAGCAAAATGATGGAATCCTCGGAAGGTGAGTTTAGTATTCTGAACCACCACTTGGACCATTGATCAAGACAAGAAAACTCCCCCTAAGCAAAGGTGCAGGGATGCGACCTTCTCATACTCTTGGTTGAACTCCAACATGAGACAGCTAGGTTGCTGAAGACAATCAGACCCAACCTCGGCCCTCTGCTTCTTCAGGGCCACTCCAGAGTAGAAGAGTCCAGCCTCTCTCAAAGATGGGTTCCAGGTATCTGGTTATGTGTGGAGGTTAGCCTGACTTTTTCTAGCCAGTATCACTTCACCCCTCACACAAGCTCAGACTTTATCACACCAGCAAAGTAAGATTCTTAATCCCAAGAGCCAGTTCAAGAATCTGTACATCAGGTCACCTTTGCATTTGACCCATTAGTCTTGGCACCGTCCCTCATGGTTCCCCAGCAGGTGGTGGAGCCACTGTGGGATAGCTTCACATAATTTCCTTGGGCTTTGCCCAGCTGGGGCAAAGGAAAGACAACAAGTCCCTCAAAGACAAACCCAACCCACAGGCCTGGCTCCAGGGTGAAGTCCTAGCTCTGCCATACTGAGCGAAGTCGATTATGTTGAATTTCTGGTAACTTTCTGACACATCATAAAAGCCTGTTTGCCTTGGAAGACCCTACCAGGGGCATTTAGGGCTGAAACTCTTCTGCCAGGTTAAGGTGCTGGGTTCAGGGACTGGTGAACAATATGTCTATATATACAATGCCCTTTCTAGCTTTAAACTGTAGTTTAAAATTTCATTAAAAAAATACTTAATGATGCATGAGAGTTTTTGGAAAAATTATCTGTTGCTTGATATGGCAAAAATGAAAACGTCAAAAAGAGAGTATCCCGTTATTTCTAGTCCAAAAGTAATAGAGCATTTTAGAAAAAAGACCTGCATAAAGGCAATCAAACGTTCTGGTGATGGTGTGATGTGTGGTGCTCCTTTTCCACTTCAGCACCTGAATTACTTACAGTGATTAATAGAATCACAAGTTCTACTTTCCAACAGAAAATCCTTTAGGAGAATATCCCATCATCAGATCAAGAACTTTATACTTAACCACTATTAAGATGTGCAGAATGATAATGACTTAAAGTATGCACAGCAAGTCTTCCTCTCAGTGGCTCCAAAATATAACAGATTTTAAAATGCCAAGCAACTTTGTTTTATAGGAGAATGTCCAACCATCATTTTGTATTCTTAAGCTGAATTAAATATGCTAATTGTGAAAACCTTTCAATGTGGATAGATTAAATTGATTTCAGGAAAAAGAGAAAACTGAAAAGTACAAGTGTAACTTCCAGTTGTTACTGTGTGGTGCACGGTTTTAAACTCACATTTTTTCACTCTTCCTTTAATATCTAGCAGCATTTCACATTACATTAGCAATATTTATACTTCATTCATTTTGAAATGGGATCACAGTTTTCATCTGCTAAAGGCTAATTTGTACCAAATAAAAGATATACATCTGAATTGATAAGTTTTACCTCATATCTAATTCTGATTTGATTAAAACTGATCATTTTCATTTAAAATAGGTCAAAATAACCAATATCCCTGAATTAGTGATGTACATTTACCTAAATCACACAGAATGGCTGTCTTTTATTTTAGGTGATATTTATTTAGCAACTATTTATTTCTGTTGCTTTTTAATGTTAAGGGATTGTTTTAATTTTAAGTAAATACAAGTTTTAATTCAGTGACATTCAGTGCAGAGCCAAATGTGCCTTTTTGGTTTTACGGATCTCTTATTTCAGATGATAAATTACTGCAGTGTTTATGTTTTATACTTTTTTGTGGCCCCATGAAAACATGCTGGCCCAGTATGATCTAGAACCGCCACTGGCTATACTTCTATCCAGGCTCAGATTGGGAATAAGTTTCGGCCTTGGCATTTTTTCTTTTACATCGGTCCATTTATGGACTAACCCACAGTTGCAGAAAGCTCATCGATGTTTAAGCATTCACTGCCAGTCTAGGTGGCATGTGGACAATGAAATGAAATAATGTAACCAGATGCAAAACCCCATCATGCACCGCAACATATTTTTTGCAAAATATTCGAACATAAATTCGCCAAATATAAGAGGAAAATCGTAGTTTGGTTTAAAGAAAGCATTTTAGTTGTATAATTATTTAGTTTGTTGCAAGAATTTTACAGTTTGAAGAAACAGAAAATTACACCACATGCCAACCGTCACAAGGATGCGTGTGACAAGGATGGGCTATAAATACTGCATGCATCGTTTAGGTAGATAACATTGTATTACTTCTTGAGCTCCTTTGAGTTATTTACTGTCACAGGTAGGTGCTTCGGCCAGAGAGTAAGTGTTGGGGCCGGTATGATTTAAGGGGGGCCAGCCTTTGCACGCTGAAATTAGGACCCGCCCTACGAACAAAGGCTAATTACAGATTACCCTTACTAAACTGCGTCTGTCTACTTCTAGTTCTATGTTGCTTAAAAAAAATGTATATATTTTTTTATTAATTACTGCTCTGTTTATGTTTTCTACTGTTCTGTGCCCCATAAAAGCATATTGGCCCAATATGGTCTAGAACCGCCACTGGCTATACTTCTATGTACTTCTAGTTCTATGATGCTTAAAAAAAATATCTTTTTTATTTTAGACCCCTGCAGACCACTGTTGCATCTGTCCCCTATGGAGGCCCGTTTCTGCCACTCCATAAAAAAAAAAGAATTTCAAATAAATTATCTCATTATAATGAGGTAGTAACTCAAAATAATGAGATACTATCTCAGTGTTTTGAGTTACTATCTCATTAT
>NW_015150792.1:466328-469511 GCF_000732505.1 Cyprinodon variegatus
TCCATAGCCCCCACTCTCCTCTAAATGGTGCCATTACTTATTTTCTCAGTGTCCCAAGGTCATTTTGGATAACTATTACTCCTTTGTTTAATATCATTCTCTGATATTACGCTATATTTTATTTTTCAAAAAACTGAGGTTTGAAACTATCCCGTCATTAGAAACAAAAGTATTTTTTTTATTATTATTTTTCCGCACTGTTGCTTTCTCTCTCTCTCTTCTCTGTGGCACGCGCGCGGCCGGGCTACCGTCCTAATTGAAAGCTTCTCTGTCCAATCAGATGAAAGGAGCTCATCTCTGAGCAGCACAGCGGCCAACCAACGTGCAGCGGAGGCGGGGCTTATGTAAATGTGTTGGCAAGGGAGACCCAGCGGTTCATTCATCTTCTTCCAGAGAGAGAGAGAGAGAGAGAAAGAGGTGAGTGAACTCAGGAGCTTGCTTTACATGAGGGACGAACTGTTTTGGAGGAAAATACTGCTGTGACATCAGGCTGGGAAGCACCGTCCTCTTCACAAGGAGCTGAATTTTCCTGCAGATATATCAGGGCAAGTGGAGGTCACCCTCTCTTCCTTTCCTCCTGTCTATTCTGCTTTCCTTTTATGATGATGCATAATGCGTAAAAATGAGCTTTTAATTGTTGCCTAGCAAAGTAAGCCATATAAAAGCTGTATTTTTTGTTTTTACTAAATAAGAATATTCTGCTATGACAGTATGCAGCTTTATGCATGAGTCAGTTGGTGTCTCAGCTGTACTTGTTGAGCAGGTGAGCTCAGTGTTTTCCTGGAGGGCACTTTGAACTGACATTTTGGTGAGCACATCTGCTTGCATTATCAAACTGGTGTACTGGAGAAGTGGTGACTCATTATTGTTTTTTGCTGTATTTTTATTTTTATTTTGCATGGTTCCATACTAATTAGCAGATGGAATGTCCTTCATGCTCTGAGAGGAATAAAATAACAAACAGGAGGAGAACAGGAAAGCAATCTGAATCTAATCTGCTCACGCAGAAGATAAATGTGATAAGAGCATGTAAATGGAGACATGAATGAGTTGCTGGTTATCTTAATATGATAGCTGCAGCAGGAGTCCGGAGTGGAAGTCTATGCTTGGAAGTCCTGCTCATTCTGTTTTATCTGGATTTCATGTGATAAGTCAGCACAAGGTTCAACACAAAAGAAAAAAAATATGCTGTTGTTTTACTTTTCAGAAAGTGTGCATCCAAATTTCAGTAATATGCAGATCATGTTTTCCACTATTTAAACTAAACACACTTTCTCCCTCATATGTGTTGATACATACAGAAGCTGGCCTTCACCACTGGCTCAAAGATCTCAGAGCTTCATTACCTCTTACTTTTTTTTATATATATCTAAATTCAAACAGTCTGTCAGCATACATAGTTGTTGTCAGTACTGGCAAATTGTCATTGTTCTGTTAAAGTAGCTTAGTCCTTACAGTGGGATGTTGTGTGTGCGACAACGGTGCTCCTATTCTCCTCTTTTAGTCTATGACGGCCTTTATTATATATAGTGACTGGATATATTTCAGTTATAACGAATATAAGTTGTTACATTCATGCAGATTTGGCACAGTTTCTACCGTAGTCAGTAAAATAACATGCTGCTGTCATTTTGCACATCTCTGATGTTGCTGCTATTTTCAAATATCCATTACTGTAAAAATGTCCATAGCTGAATGTTGGTTATTTATTCTCCAGGTGCACAGTTTTTATAAAGTTAAAACACTTTTCAGTACAGGATTTCATTTGTTTGTTTTTAACTCTTCACTGTTATGTTATTCTTATACTTTTTTTTCCTATAATCTTTTTGCTGCTATAAACACCAGAATTTTCTGTTCTATTCTATTCTATTCTATTCTATTCTATTCTATTCTATTCTATTCTATTCTATTCTATTCTAATGTAAGGGATAGAATGTTAATTATTTTCATTTAAGGGAGTGAGAAAGTAATCAGAAACAGTTTGGCTCAGACCCTTAATATTTTACATTAGTTTAAGCTTAAGCTTAATTGTTTAAGAATAACCATAAACAATTTGTATTATTCGATCAAACTTGTGATATAAGCTGCTTCCATTTTATCTGACAATCTATGTTTAAAATTATCTGTTTTAGATTAGGCAGAAAAACATGTACCAAAAATCTCATTCAGACCTGTTCTGGATGAGCTCTTTTGGCTTTTCTCGCCCCGTCCCCCTGAAAGCCACACCCTGACAACCCGCAACCATGACAACAGAGTTTTTGAAATAGCAACTAGGAGCTTTTTGACTATTGAGAAGCTGTAAAGGGTAAATTTCTCCACTGTGAGATCAATAAAGTAAGTTAATAAATCAGTCAATCAATCATGGAATAATGCATTAGACAAACACTGTAGCTTGACTAAGCTTATATCCCCTTATGACATCATAAGGGGAATGCTTTTCAAACAGATCAATTTGAGCATTTATTGATTAAGAGGTGGAGAAACGCAATTATGTAGGTGAAAGTTTTTTTTTTCATTTGTGAAGCTCATATACAGGCTTCAGGACACATATGACTGTTGAGAAATGTTTATAATGTTAATTATATATAATATCAGTCATTCAATCTTTTTGTGAGATTAATCGATTACTGAATTAGTTGACGATTATTATAACAATCCTGCTCACGATTAATCCAAATAATTGTTTTAGCTCTAATTGGAATCATGTGTTTTCATCAGATAAGAGTAGCTTTCCGACAAAATGTTTAATATAATAGGTCAGTTAGAGATGAAATAGGTGATATGCATAAAGAAAATATCTCGTGTTTACTGACAGATTAGGCAGTGGGTGTATAATGGTTTAAGCAGTCACACTTGGAGGCCCTGAAACCCAGATTAGAAAATACTAAGACATTTTACTAGAGATAGAGTGTTACATTAGGCGAAATGTTCTTACAGTATTTCAGTATTGGCCGATCAAAAGGGACTTTACCTGTTGATCTTTTCGTTTTGCATAAATCAGAGGTCACGGATTAGCGGACCGCGGCCCGGATCCGGACCCACCTGCTGGCTAATCCGGACCCAACCTGATTTAAAACATTTATAAATTACCGCATGTTGTCCGATGACAGTGCCTAATTTCACTTGCACCGCTTCTCATGTTAATACGGTAAAGCCCTTTGGAGCGTTCGGCACCAGGCTACA
>NW_015150792.1:469758-471063 GCF_000732505.1 Cyprinodon variegatus
AAAGCCCACTGCGAACATTAAGAAAGGAAAAAAGAAAGAAAACGGAAAAAAAGTTCAGATGTTTTATGAAATGTGTGAATCAGGAAATTGTTTAAATAGCAAACTGAATGATTGTTTTTCTCTACTTCACAAAACACTTTAAATTTTAAAATGGAAAAATTTTATCTTTTGTTTCAAATTTTTTATTTTAATAAAAAATTCAATGTATAACATGGATGCATAAAAACCTAATTTCATTTAAGTGTTAAATTATGTTTAAAGTAACAGATTATAATTAAAAATGTCTCTGGACCTTTCCTGGTTGTTGATTTTCTTTATTCAGACCCCGCTGGTTTTTAATTGGTTACCTCTGCCATAAAATATATGGTAGGCTTTCTCAAATAAACCCAGTGTAGCCCTGCTGGGTATCTCAACAGGAAAACAAAGGATTATCTACACTCAGAACGATTTGTCTTCAAATGACCCCTCTTCTCTGGCCATTACAGTCCCAGACCTCCATTATATGGAAGTGGAGTCAAAGTTCCCTCATTATTTGTTGTCTTTTATCAGGATGATTGGGTTATCTATGTCTTCATTGTAAAGAATGATCAAACAAGTCACATTCCGCTACGCAAACAGCAGCTCCAATGTTAACTCAAAAAGTCAGGTGAAAGAGACTATAGCTGACCGAGCAGCATGTTAGTGGACGGTATATCCACATGCTGTTCTCTGGAAAGTTGGAAAGACTTATTGATCCACATACTGTACAATAATATTGGTGTAGATCAATATGTTAACTGCCACTTTATCTACAGCATCCATGCGTATATGAGAGATTTCATTAAATTCAATTCAGTTTATTTCTATAGCGCCAATTCACAACACATGCTGTCTCAAGGCACTTTACAGTTCACCAGATCATACAGTCAAAATGAAGTTTTCTATCTAAGGAAAAACCAGTTGATTGCATCGACTCATTGACTCAAAGGCAATCCCTCACACTAAGCATGCTTGTAGCGACAGTGGAGAGGAACAACTCCCTTTTAACAGGAAGGAACCTCCAGCCGAGGCTGACTGGGGTGCAAGGAGACAGAAGAGGAGATATAAAAAGGCAACTGTAAAAGACGGCCCCGTCCAGGAAACACAAAGACAGGCAGACGAGCTCCGAGCCAGCTCCCATGTCAGAGGATGAAGAGAGCACATCCAGCCAGTCACAGTCAGAGAAACAGGACTACACTGGAAAACATGCCCATCTACAACATCTATAAACAAAGGTGTTGATGGCAGCAGCACAGCTGATATTTCTCTCCAGGTTGGCGTCACAGC
>NW_015150792.1:471249-474110 GCF_000732505.1 Cyprinodon variegatus
AGGAACCACTAGTAAACCTGCAGATTGAGAGCGAAGTGCTCTGTTAGGAACATAAGGAACAATAAAATCTCTGATATTTCAGTGTTAAACAGCCAAACATAAGGCAGCCTTTGGTACTTTAACACACACAGTGTTTTTGTTTCTTTTTTTTCCTCTCCCCATGCTTCATTTCCATTTTGGTAATAAGCCATGTAGCCAGGTGTACCGTTCATCTGTCTCATGCATCACTGGCTCAGTGTGTGTGCACCTTGTCCGCTGTATGTCTTTGTGTTTGAAGCAGGGTTGCTTTCATGATTTATACTCACGCACACACACACACACACACACACACACACACACACACACACACACACACACACACACACACACACACACACACACACCACTTGAGTGACTGATTGATTCATTCTTCTTACACGTTGTATTACCCAGGAAGAGAGATGATTGCATATAGAAATGTGTGTGTTGGGTGTAAACTAGCTGATTGTGGTTAAGCACCATAAAAGAGCCCAAAGTGGGGAAGAAGAAGGTGCGGGAGCCAGGAACCCTCAGGTCAAGACAGCAGATTGAGGAGTTAGAGCTTTTGGAAGAGATCCCTTTTAACTGTAAAATTGTGTTATTTAGCTTTGGTAATTCTCGTAAGCTTTCATTGCCCAGCGCTGTGATATGACCCCTTCAGACAATGCATCATGTGGCTGCAGTCATGTAGACACATTGGCTCCTCTTAGAAACAAAAAATCTTCCTGCTATAGTATTTAAATATTTTAGAACTCAGGCACCTTTTTCTAACTCTGGTTGTAATCCTGTCATGATGGGCTTAAGGATCAGACCCACGTGCAGAAACACACTCAGAAGCCAAGGGAAAAAATTAACAGTTGTATTGTGGTTTACAAAAACACAGACTGAGAGATATACAGCTGGGTAACACTGTTGCACCTCAGCGGACTGGTGAACCGGAACCGGAAACTCTGACGGGGAAATCACAATAATCAGTTCAGGGACCGTAGGAAAAATGACTGAGGCTTATAATATGTAGGAGAGGTACTCACGTTTCAGGATCTCTTGGTTTATCTTTGGATCCAGTTTGTGGGGTCTTATCCAGAGATGAAAGAACTCGTTGGAGGGCGGACAGGCAGACTAACGTTGGGTCCAGAGGAGCAAAGGAGCAGACTGTCACCAGGTTTTCCTGAAGAGGACTTGAACGGATCATGTAGAGGTTTCCCTTTGCTCAATTGTGACTCAGTTTATCCTTCCAGGGGGGTAGAAGGTCCAGGCTTATCCAGTGGATCAGGAAGGCTTCCTGCCGGAGAACAAAGACAAAGCAAGCTTAGACTCAGAAAGACAAGACTAAAGATTAGAATCAGCTAATCTCAGTTTGGCTAGAGTACCCAATACTGGCAAACACTCTGGCGTCGAGGTAGTGACAGCCCGCTGCTCAAATACTCCTCTGGTGATCACCCAACGAGCCGCAGGTGTGCAAGGAGGCCCAAACAAAGACAGGGCACCATCTAGTGGTGGAAAAAGAAAACACAAAAACAACCCACACAAACTGGATTCCTAACAAATCCCATTCAATAATTTTTTCAGTTCTGTTAAAGGAAAAGTCCGGCCAGCAAGGAATAACCAATGGCTCATTATTTGTAGTAAAAAATAAAAACAACAATTTTCGTCACGATCACTGAGTCTGGGAGCGGCCATCTTTTCCCAAATATAGCAACATCTCACTCCTGACATCTTCCGGCAGTGGAGTCACGGTGCGGTAAGCCTAGCGCCATTTTCCCCTCTTTAATAGCAAAATCTATGGGAACCACTAGACACATCTGCAAACAACAAAAATTATTAAAGATTTCCAGAGGACTTTAGCATTGAAATTCACCAGAGCTATAGTTAAGCTAGCAATGCCCAAATGCATGGCAAATGAATGTTGAAATACATCGGTTAAAAGTGAGAACAATTTTTTTGATTCCTGATCCTCTACAGACGGGTTCGTCATTGGATTGCCAAGTTGAAGAGGGAGGATTTGCCATCAAACTTCTGGCCAGAGAAATAACACATAATATGTAGCCAACATTTGGAAGAAGAATGTTTTCTGATGACTTGGATAATAGCACATTTTGACAAACACCAGATACAGCACTGGGACTTAATCAACAGTCGATACCGCACCGTGACGTCACTAACCAGTAGGTGGCAGTAGTGTTCCTTGACGAACATGGATGCCTCCAGTAAAGCACGTTCAAATGAAAATTACTCTTAATAAAAAACATTTGTCATTTATTGAACATTATGTAATAATTTCATACTTAAACTACTTTCAGAAGATTGAATTCTGAATATGACCGGACTTTTCCTTTAAGAGATAAGTGGGCGATATAAGAAAAACCTAACTGGTAAAAAAAGCAATCTTAATTAGGTCCTAGAATGCTTCCTTAATCAATCATTTGCTGTCTTCTTTTTCTGATCTACCCTTACCCTACTTCGCTTTGGCGTGCAGCTTGTCACCCGCCATGTGGGTTGCTATCAATAGATGAAGTGAGCGACAGCACCTGAATGCTGTTGCAATCTTGTTTGGTGTGAGGTTAAGATTGACTGTATTTATTAAAAAAATAGCTCCAAACTTCATGTGACCTTCAGATGATCATAATCCTGATCATAATCCTGATAAACTTTCTCACTTAAAAATATATAAACTACTTTTTAATCCACTTATCACAGCAAATATAGCAAAGCTGCTCTCTGCCATTGAACAGAGGAGCAGCAAAGGCATCAAACACATTTCCAATCATAGAAGCTTCTGCCGCCCTGGCGTCCTCTTCCACAACATCTTCGTCCCCGCTTTCCTCCTCTAAATAAAAAATGTA
>NW_015150792.1:474908-478756 GCF_000732505.1 Cyprinodon variegatus
TCCTAGCCCGTCTGCAGCTGCCCTGTCTCTGCATAGCCGTGTGTGAAGGACCGCTGGCTATGATGCCGATGTTTTTGTTTTATTTGGCAAAATGTTGATTTGATTTATCTGACTGTGTTCATTATTATAGATCATTATGTAGATTCTTATTTCAACCGTTGCGTATATTAGCTGCGACATATGAATCAAGATGTCGTGACCAAAAAATAATTGATTGACAGATGACCGTTGATATATGATTGGCCGAATTTAGGTGTTCAGGCTGACGTATAACGAACTGGCCTACATAAGATAACAGAAAAAAACCCAGATTTTAAGACAGGATTTTCTAAATTTTGGGACAATATGGTCTGATAAAGAGTACATTTATATACACGTTTAAGCCAGAATGATTTGACATTTAAATATGATTTCCCTACGACTTTAAATTCATGTCTTTCCCTGCCCTCAGATCTTAACAAAAACAATAAAAATAAAATGAGACTTTTTTTGTCACCTTGCAATTGCTGCGCTCAGTCTTTCTTAAAAGGCAGTGGTTTTCTTCAAGACTGACAATGATGTTTTTCTATTTTCTGCTACTTTAGTTTGCCATTGAAATGTAAAATAATAGCAAATGTAGGTAATAATATGCTGGGACTCCAGGGGGTTGATCCTTTTTCTTTATTTTTTGAGTTTTAAATTAAAGCATTTTCATGGATAACGACGGGCATGAAACCCTTTTGTGATCTATTAAACCTATATTATTCTAATTTCCCTTTTTTGTAAAAACAAACAAAAGAAATCAACAGATAAAGGCTCCTTTTCCAGCCATAAATACAATAAAATCCTCATCTGTTTTCTCAATCTTATGATCCATGATGTCAATTATCATGTTTTGAGCTTGTTGCACCATCACTTCCCTGGCAACTAGTGTGGCCAAAAAAATATCAATAGTCACATAATAATCGACACAAAAACTTTCGATCCATCTAGATATTCATTTGAGCTTAGGTCGATGGCAGCAGTGCCATCCACTCCAGCTGTTACACAACTTGGCACAGCTTGACTTCGGAGCAAAACACTCTGCTGCTTCTCTCTGCCAGCATAACACATTATCTGGTTTTGAATAACTGAATTGAAAATATTCAGATATTTTGTTATTGTTCTATTCTACATTGAAGCTGTACACTGGATCAATTGATTTCAATGTCATTAATTTTAAAACCAAAAGTGCATTCTGTTCAATTATTACTATCATTCTACAAAGAGCACAATAAAAGCTAAACTTCTGTGTGCGTGAGGGTGAAATGTTTCAGATACAACAAAAAAGACTGAATTTTCTCAGTTGATTAAAGAGGAGGTGGACGTTTGAAACTGATTCAAAACTGGCAGTGAAAAGATTAATCATATGGCTATATTTCAATTAATTAAACGAAAACAATCATTCAATAAAAAGACAGCATAATTATTTCATTTTAATGCATTGAACCTTTTTTTTAAAAGGATAATTTCAAAGTATTTATAGGGTACGTACACTTCTTTTGTGAAAGATTAGCTGAATATCTGAGAGCTCATTGCTTCAAACGTATGTCCATAATGGCTTATCGGTAAATGTACTTGAGTCAACTTTCTTAGGCCAATTTTGATATTTGAAAGCAACTAACTAACTACATTTTAATAAAAGGTTTTAATACTATCTTGAGGTGGTGTTTAAACTGTAAAACTGATGTATGCACTGTAGTGCATCACTACAGGCATGTATGCACTAGATCAGCGGTCCCCAACCTTTTTTGCNTGAGGTGGTGTTTAAACTGTAAAACTGATGTATGCACTGTAGTGCATCACTACAGGCATGTATGCACTAGATCAGCGGTCCCCAACCTTTTTTGCTATATGTCAGACAATATTTTCCCGGACCGGCCGGGGGGGTAATTATGATCAAGTAAAATGATAAGATTGGCATAAAATCAAATACAAACTGCATAAAAATAAAACAACAAGCCGGTCTCATCTAGGCGTAATCTGAGAAAATGACAGACGAAGTGTGCTCCTGATGTCCAGTCTGCTCCGTAGCTTTGTTTTGGTCGCTGTAACCGCAGAGAATCCCGCTTCAGAGAGATAGGATGTTATAGATAGGATGAGTCTTGACCTGAATTAACCTGTGTCAAGAGGCACAGATGCACCGACTGATGTAGTTAGGAGAGAGTATCGCAATTTTTTATATTTTTCAAAATAAAACATATATATATATATATATATATATATACTTTTTTCTGTGCGGCCCAGTACCAAATGACCGACGGACCGGTACCGGTCTGCGGCCCGGTGGTTGGGGACCGCTGATCTAGATCATCTAAAATGGAGGACAAATGTCATTAGACATATGAAAAATGCGTCTTTATACCTATATTATTACTTTTTCATTAAAAAAAGAGCTTTGTTGAATTTTTAGAACACATGTTTTTATTTTATGGGAAATATAACTGGATAATATTTTTCTGTGGAGTATTACAGATAAAATGGGTCCATTTATGCCAGGATAGAAGATGGTTTGAAATACCAAAGGATAAAAACAAAGTAAAAGTGAAAGGTTTTAATATGATAAAAGATTGGTGTTTGTGGAGTTATATGGCTTATGATTGAAAGAAAATGTTTCCTTTCGGATAGGTTAATTTGAAAGAGGTACAAAATATTGGGTTTTGTTTTAAAATAAGCTTGCAAAAAAAAAAGAGAAACAAAGAAAAACCGCTAATACTGGCCAAAAAGTATTGGTCTGAGAATGAATTTGTGTGTGTCAGCAGTGCATTGTAGGTGTTTTACCTTGTTTAAACCTAAGAGGCAGTTTGAATGTGTGTTTTTTGAGCCTTAATAGAATTTCAGCACCAGGCGAGATGATTTAACATAAACAAATGTGGCGCCATCTGCTGGCAGTCAGAAAGCCAGAGTGCAACAAATGTTATAGCTACTTAATAGAACCCAAAATGAGCTTAAACATGCCTTGAGGTAAAGTTCATGGTCAAAGTTCAGCAAGTATTAATTAAATAAACTGATATACAAAAACTCTAGGTTCTGCTCAGTCCTCCCCAGAGCCTCGTATTAGAGCATCAAGAAACGCAAAAAGGTTCTTTAAAGGTATTATGGAGGATTTTCAGCAGTTCATTGGCTAGAAGCTGCTCGACTGCATCGAGTGTTGATTGCTTTGGCTTGAGTTCACCAAAAGGTCAAGACATTTGCAGCTGAATTTTTTGCAGGCAAATATTACCAGACATAAATTCAGCGTAAGGAATTCAATGTGTAAAAAAATTCAGTGTTTAAAATTCGGTGTTAAAGATATTCAATGTTTAAAATTCGGTGTACGAAAAAATGCAGATTCAAATGAGTTTTTCTTCCATAATGAAAGCACAGATAACATCGATACGGCAGAGTTTCAGTTTTTATAAGAGGCGTGAAATATGTAGAAGAATGTGCTGTAGATGGACATTTTTAATACGGGGAAGAAGTCTGTAAGTAAAAAGAATTGTCTTGGGAAAATTTGGTGGGAGTAACAACAGAGGGTCCACCAGAAAAGTGTGGAGGAAAAAGTAGGCTTGATTGGACCAATGAATGAAAGAATGCAGAAAGTGAACCGTCAAATGCCTCTGGTAACGTATTATTGTGTTATCCTTCAAAAAGCTTTGTGTGTGAAGGTACGGGGGGGTGAATGAAGCTTGACTACCGTCATGAAACAGTGAACCTCCTTTGTACACGTGGCCTGAATCACCTTCAGTTCCAGCTGTTTTTACAGATGGGCTCTGATCACCGGGATGTACCGTACCATACAGAGGTGCAATGGCTGAGTAGTTTTCCAGAGATTTTTTGACCTCAGGGAA
>NW_015150792.1:480670-482677 GCF_000732505.1 Cyprinodon variegatus
TGCATTTTATTTTAGTGTTAAATTTTGTTTAAAGTAACAAATTATAATTAAAAATATCTCCGGACCTTTACTGGTTCTTCATTTCCATTTTTTGGACCCCGCTGATTTTTAATTGGTTCCCCTTGATATAGAGCATGTCTGCCTCATATTTGCTCTGTATGTGACCAAACTTAGCCGGTTTGAATGGTGCCTTGCTGATTTTAGAGGACATCAGTCGGACTTTTCTTTTTTTGCCAATCTTTCACCACCCATATCTGCACTGCACTCTAACATCTTCAGATAGAGTTAACTGAGCGACAGTGGCCTGAGAGCAAAGTTCCAGGATGCAGCAGTCCAGGACTGTAACCCCCCTCGCTGCCCCGTGGTCTGATGCCACAGCTTCGTCTTCATGCTGCCTGTATTCTGCTAATGTTTGGGAGCACCTATCCGTTTGAACAGATGTTTTCCATATTGAATCTAAAAAAAAACAACAACGAAAAAAACAAGCACAGATCACGCCTGACAGATTAGGACCTCCATGCCGTTCTACAGCCTCTGGACCTAAAACCAGACCTGGATAAACTGGTAATAGGAAAACTGTGTCAGACATCTGCTCAGAAAGAGAAAACCCTTAGGTAAGCATTTTTAAAAACCTAATCAGAAAACGTTAAAGTGTCATTCAGCTAAGAAGCCAAATGGTTCAACTGAAGTTAATTTAATTAATGATTGCTCTTGCTTTTATTTTCCTTTGTTATTTCCAGAACATGATCAAATATGATAGAAAGAGGATCCACTTGGTGTGTTCAAGGACGGGCTGCATCTCCTCATATATTTGACAAATATAGTTGTGAACTGAGTCAACCTTTATTTTGATATTTGTAGTTAATTGCATAGTTATTTATACATGTAGCTGCAGTTGAAATGTGTTTAATGTTTATGCAGACAGCCAATGTTGATCAAACGTTTTGATCAGAGTTTATATTAAAACTTGTGTTTGATGTTATTTTTTTATTCAAGTGAATAATTTGATTGATTTACGTAGGTTTTATAACCTGACAAATGAAAATGGTTTCTATTATAAGAGAGCAACAAGCAAACATATTTTTCTACCTAACTTTGATGTTTTAACTTGAATAAGTAATAAATTCACAGATATTTAGCATTTATTTTACATTACATTTGGTGTATTTAATTCCTTTCATGGCCCTTTGAATATAGCCTTTATGTCGATGTGGTAGTTATTATCCCTTGGTGTAAATTTTTATTTTTTTGGCCAGTCTGGGGTTAAGGGTCTTGCTCAGGGAGCCAGAGTGGCAGTCCGTGGGAGTGGGTGAACCTCTGAGACCCAAGCACAGTGCTCTAACCACTAGGTCATCATCCACTAACAGTGAGGCTCCTCGTCTGGGAATCAAACCTTGGTCTCCCGCGGACAGGCGGGGATACTCCCCACTATGCTAACGAGGACTCTTTATTTTAGATATATAAGTAAATCCTGCATCTATTTATTTTATTTGAAATTCATCTAACGTGTATTTAATTAGATATTTTTGCCCTTCATTTTCCTCAGGGATCACAATAATTGTGAAAAACCATCTAGAGAGAGTTGATTAGACTTTCTTTTTACATTCCCTCCTGCAATTTTTTCCACAAATTGAAATGTCTTTAAATCCACATTAACATGAATTTCGACACACTGTAGTAAACAGATAAATGGAGGCAGAAGATGTCTTTCAGTCATCAATGCACACATTCAGCGACACACAGGAGCTCTTTCATGCTGGGCACCGTTTCATTCACAACACCTGTCCCATCAACCAGGAATCTGAATCAGAAATACTTTAATAATCCGAGGGAGAAATTACTTTTGCTACTTTACTCCATCTGTAACATAGTGACTATAGGACCAGTTTGATTTAGCACAATTTGATACAATATATATTAGGGATTAAGCTTGTCCCGATCCGATCCACGTATCGGATCGGGACGCCGATATTGGCAAAAAAATGCGTATCGGCAAAGCATGTAAAA
>NW_015150792.1:485265-501432 GCF_000732505.1 Cyprinodon variegatus
AAAATAATTACAATTCATTAATATTTTGGATTTTTTCATTAATTTCATGAAAAAAAATTTAATAATTTTTTATTATTTTTATTAATTTTTTTATTTTTCGGCGTAAGAATAAACATATACCGAACCGAACTGAAAACCGTGACCACGAAACCGTGAACCGAACCGAACCGTGGATTTTGTGAACCGTTCCACCCCTAAAATTTATATAATTAGGGGGTCCCTGCTCCATCTCGCCGTCAGTCTGGCTGTCCTTGGCGCGGAAAACGTTCAAGACCCCTGCTCTAGTTTATTACTCTCTGCATTAGGGCTGATATATATTTTTTATTCATCAAATAATAAAAGATTTCTTAAAGACAATGTCATAAAGAATTTTAACCGGTTGGAGCTAAAGCACCTCGAGGACCTCTGGATGGTGAATACTGATGACAAAAAAGCAAAAATGTTTATATATTTTTAACATGTCATGGTCTTGGTTCTGTTGTTCTTTACTTTGCTCCTTGTTTTCTAGTTTTATTGGTTTAATTCCAATTTTGTTGTAATTTCTAGATTGATATTAGTTCTCATGTTTTTCTGTTGTCCTCTGTTGTCCTCTTGTGTGTGTGTGTGTGTTCCTTTCCCCTTGGCTCCCTCGTTGTCTCTTCACACCTGCTCCTTGTCAGCTCGTTAGCCCTCCCTTTGTCTCAGTCAGCTATATATGCTCTCCCTCTGCTCTCACTCTTTGTTGGTTCCTTGTCTTTGCTGTCCTCCCATGCTGTTGTCCACGTACCTCGTCTCTCCCTGGCTCCTCGTGTTTGGTTTCCCCTGATGTCTCCATAGTTCTGGTTTGCTTTTGATTATTAGTTGGATTTTTTCATTCCTGCCTTTGTTTACTGTTTTGCCCCATTAAACTGCTAGAAATCTCCTCAGCCTCTCTGCCTCTGCATTTGGGTTCTCCAAACCACAACCAAACCCTGACATAACATCTTTGTTAAAAATACTTCTCTGTGTAGTTTGCTCTTTCAGGTAATGGCATCTTTTACAGTCTGCATACTCAAGTTAACCAATAATTGTTTACTCAATTAGTAGACAAATATTGAAGTTATTTATTAGTCATATTTATTCGATTAAGTGTTACATCGTCCCCTGCAGTATTTTATAGACTTATGTACTGTAGATGCAATTATGTAAGAGATGCGCTGGGAGGCTTTTATATGACTCTTAAAGTTAAACAATAAGAAATGTGTTTTATATATGATAAATGATACATTGGGTACGTTGATATTAAAGGCGGTTCTGTAGTCTGAAAACGCTCTTAACCTTCAGTGAATAATGTTCTTATACTTAGCCTCTATTAATCTGCTGATAGGAAAACGTTTTCCCTGATGTACTAAAAGTATAATGACTTCATTTTCTAAATTTATGTAATTGAATCATCTGTGCTCTCTAACCTGTTAAAACTCAGGAAATCGGTTCATTTTGTTAGCATGTAGTGAAATAATGGTTCAAATAAGTTCTACTGCACGTTGTTTTTAGAAATGCATGCTCTGCAATGCATTATAGCACCAAATTAAATTCAGATGAGCTGGATTTAGGTAACTTTGTATAACCTTTGCTCCCAGGTTTTTAGTCTTTTAATGTTTTCCACTGCTGTAGCTTCCTACTTACCTCATAAATACAGTAAATTACAGTTTTATTATAAATAAAACAAACCACCAAGGGCGCAGTTTGCACTCTTTATATAGTGAAATAGAAAAAGGATAGAAAATGTTGTTTTAAGTGAAAACAAAGGTGATTGATTGGCGTTCAGGACACACGTTTGAGCAGAACAGCAGCAGAGACGGTTTTCTTCTTAATTCGTCATGAATCTGTTTAGCTTTCTCTCTGATCCGGTTTACGGTAAATGGCCTGTACTTATATAAGTCAGAGGACATGACCAAAGCGCTTGACACTACATTCAGTCATTCACCCATTCATGCACACACTGATTGTGTACATTGTAGCCACAGCTGCCCAGGGGCTCACTGACAGAAGCGAGGCATCGGGCCTTCTGACCACCATCAGTAGGCAATGCAGGTAAAGTGTCTTGGCCAAAGACACAATGACTCTGAAAGCCAGAACCCAGGCTTGAACTGACAACCCTCCGGTTGCAGGGCAAACTCCTTCAACAGATGCCACTGTTGTTTTATGGATTATGCTTTGAGAAACTGTTCATTCACTGATTAAGTTGTAAAGTTACTTTCCCTATAGTCATCATTATCTTTCGATCCAGGCTCACTCTCTGCCAGGTGGAGGTTTGGCTGCAGGTCTGTTGCAACCCCTTTTACATTGAGACATTTAGTCTGTAAGTTCACCAAGCTGGAAAAAAGAACAATCTTTCAGCTTATTGTTTATTGACCTATTTATAATAAGGCCCTCTTTATCTCATCAGGATATCTTTTGGATCTTCTTTGTTTTACCATCTGTTTCACAAACCCACGCACAAACACAGTACTTCCCAGGGTAGTAGACAGCAGAGCTGGTACAGTATTGGACTAGTATGTTATTGATTGTCCTCATATCACATCTGTTGTACTTTTTCCACTCTGAAGAGATGACACAAATGGTCTCTGGCTCTGTGTGGGACGCCCAGCTTCTCTTTTTGTGCTCTCTCTTTCTCTCCAACTAAACCAAAGATTTGCCAGCCAGTTATATCCTTATCAACAAACACGTTTCATCATTCAGTGCATAAGTCCATGTTGGTATGTTCAGCTTTCTCTCCTTCTTGTTTGAAATTAGTGAGTCGACCTAGAGCAGTGGTTCTCAAACCTTTTCTTGCTGGCCATCCCTTTAGTTTTTCCTAGTCTGCCAAGTTACTCCCAACCCCACCTCTCCCACCAATTTATTTTAAACAGAACAAAGAAAAGTAAACTGACATAGTTATTAGACTAATGTCGTCTATATTTGTATAAAAACTAAGTTATGTACAGTTATGTAAACTAGAATATCCGTTAGCTCTTTAGTGAAGCAGAGTGAGGCAATGGTGGCAAATTTAGAGAGGCGACTGGAGCAATTTGGCGAATTCGGCTTAATTATCCTGAATAA
The DNA here is from genome assembly GCF_000732505.1 of Cyprinodon variegatus. Lineage (NCBI taxonomy): Eukaryota > Metazoa > Chordata > Actinopteri > Cyprinodontiformes > Cyprinodontidae > Cyprinodon > Cyprinodon variegatus. The sequence continues at coordinate 488,326 of NW_015150792.1, forward strand.
TTCGCCCTGTGCACATCTGCTTTCCTCAGCTCGTCCATGTCTGAACACAGGGAGGTGCTTTCCACATTTCTAACACCTTCTTCCTCAGTAGGATAACCTGTTGATGCTTAACTGTCCTCTGAAAAGAAAAAGAGAATAATAAAGTTCGGGTCATAGTTGTGGTGCAACATATGGTTTACGTGAAAAAACAAAAGTCCAAAAAAACCTAAACCTACAGTATGTGCTGAAGGAGTCAACAAAGTAATAGATGTACATTCTACGTTTATTTCTAAAAGTAGTTGAATGGGTTTCAGATGTTTTAGTTATCAGGATCCTCTCCTGTGGAACCAACTACCAGTTTTAGTCTGTGAGGCCGACACCCTGTCTACTTTGAAGGCAAGGCTTAAACTTTAGTTTCTGAAAAAGCTCATAATTAGAGTGGCACAGGTTATCCTGAGCTATCTCTATAGTTATGCTGCTATAGGCTTAGACTGCTCGAGGACATAGGATCCCCTTTTCATTATTCTGCTTCATTCTATCTCTATTCTCTCACTCTGCAGTATTTGTTAGTTTAATCTCTAACTCAGCTTTTTCTCATTTTAGTAGCTTCATCTGCTCTGTTCCTGTTTGGCTGTGATGCCATCCTGTAGAAAAATATCAGCTGTGCTGCTGCCATCAACACCTTTGTTTGTTGATGTTTGAGGTTGATCTGTTTTTCAGTGTAGTCCTGTTTCTCTGACTGGCACTGCCTGTATGTGCTCTCTTTCATACCCTGACATGGGAGCTGGCTTGGAGCTCATCTGTCTGGCTGTGTGTTTCCTGGATGAGGCCGCCTGTGGAGCTGGTTTACAGTAGCCTTTTGTATCCCTGCTGTCTACTTGAACCTCAGTCGGCCTCGGAAGATTGTAGCTCACACTTAGTCTGCGTCTGCTGGAGGTTTCTTCCTGTTAAAAAGGAGTTTTTCCTCTCCACTGTCACCACAATCATGCTTGGTGTGTGGAATCGCTTTTGCGGTTTGCTCTGAAGAAGCAGCTATTGTGCAGGGCCAGGCGTTTATCTTAGTTACTATGCCCGGACCAGTCTCGGCACAGTTTTTCAAGGGTAATGTAAAAGGGGTAATAAGATCAACCTTTATGTACATATTGTATAGAGTATCTGAGTCTTAGCATTAGCAAAGGCAACAACAATGTCCTCCATATCCAAAGATCAGCGAAAATCATATTCGGCTGAAGAAAGTGCCAGTCCTGTGAGCCTCTCGTGGCCCATGGAGGACCACATGTAAGTTTGTGTCAGCTTCAAAGCTGAAAAGCTCCTCTCGCCTGAGGCCACTGACTCAGGCAGAGTCAGGAGTAGACGGAAGACTCCTTAAATTACTGCTCAGTTCCAGAAGGTTCTCATTGTATATATAATTAAGCATTTAATTTTGCCTGGAAGGTAGACAATGCTTCGATCTCTGGTAACTGGTATTATGCTACCTTCACACAGTCAATTCCAGCCTCCCATCTTGTTGCTGACAAAGGTATAAGGGGAGCTATTTTACATGTTCCCTTAAATCTGCCCACTGCTGTACAGAGGAGTTGAATACCATAAGTTGTATTCTTTGCAACACATCAAAGAAGGTGATGGACAGCACAGAAGTCTTGGCAGCATCTGCCACAACCAGATTAAGTGTTGTGTAGTGACTTCTGCATGGAATGCACATTACTTTAGTATTCACTTGCAAAATTCTTGCCTGAACACTCTGTTTTTGTCCCCTTGTATTGCTTCCATTGTCCTAAGACTCACTGCGGCAGTCAGAAATGCTTAGGCACCGTTTCTTCAAATGGTCAGGCAGGACTTCAGCCAGGCCCTTACCAGATGGGTCTTCAACATCTATAAATCCAATGAAATGTTTTGCAATAGACATGGAGGGTTCACAAGTTACTATTCTCAAAACAATGGCAAGCTGTTCCTAATAGCTGACATCAGGAGTGCAATCCATAATGATAGAGTAGTACTTTGCTCTGCGTACTCTTCACACAATCTCTTCAAGAATTTTATTTCCAATTATTGCAATCACTTCATTGTGAACGTTCCACATAAGTAATGCACTTTCATTGCTTGTTTATGTACCCCTCTTATGCTAAATCAGTTCAACTTGTGCCAGAAAATTCCCATTGTGTGGGAATGCTCATTCTCAATCTGCTTCAAGTCCTGCTGTCTTTGATCTATAGTTGTTTTGGTTTTCATTCAGATAATGCCAGTTTGTGGTATTGTCCCGATGCCCCTTTGAAGATTCATGTTCGTGTAAGTACTGCGCTTGACTCTACTATGTACAGAATCCATTGTTGCTTAACGCATTGTCACACTTCCCAAAAACAGTGCAAGAGAAACAGAACATGGAGTCTGTGCTAATAGAGTATACTATCCATGAATTAAGAATTTTATCACCATTTTTCATGTTTCTATAATAGTCTTTTGTGAGTATTTGTTGTGGAGTCTCAGAATTTTAGGGAAATCAATCTCTGTGCCTTGCACTGGTATTTTATTTTTTTGTTGTTGAGCAATTTCTCAGCTTACACTACTTTAAGGGCATGTGGCCACACCCCAGGGTCATATTCTATAATTAAAGAGCTTGTGGTGAGAAGGTAAAGTTGGAGCTGTGAAGTGGTGCAAGCTCAATTTGTGTTTTTTGACATGGTACCACTGGAGGCTATCTCTTCCTTGTCTTCTTTTTCCTTGTTGTCATCCTTATGTTGTACAATAAGCCATTATAATAATTTTCTCAGTGTTTGGTTGTGGTTTGAGGACCAAATGCAGAGGCAGGGAGGTAGAGATAAGTTCTTGCAGTTTTAATGAAATAATTAACAGAAGCAGGAATCCAAAAATCCAACTTGAAATGTCAAACTAGCCAGAACTTCTATAAAGGAGCTTAGGGAAAGGAGACCAACACAAGAGGGCAACAGAGGGCAACAAAGAAAAGTCTAAGAACTCAAATACATCCAAAAACACAACAAAATAAGAATTAAACCAATAAAACTAGAACACAAAGTAAACTAAACAGAACCAAGACCATAACAAATTTTGGACATTAAGGACCAACGTCAATGTTTTATTTTGACCATGTTAATTGAGGTCGAGGATGCAGTTTGGAAATGAAGACTCTATTCCCCAAGTAATGCAACGCCTCTCCAATCCAATAAGACAAGACCCCCCACAGTCCCTTGAGGACAAAACAACTATCTCCACGTTTGTCTTTATCTTTTTCGTGAGGCTTACACTACCCTTTTGAAGCCATGCCAAGAGCGGTCCTAGCATGCTAACCGAGATAACGTTTGAGTGTAAATGGAACTGGATCGTGCCAGACACAAGCGAACCGCTCTTAATCTAGGACTAGTTCAACAGTAGGGCTCGGCGCGGTTCATTGTGGCTCAGTTCTCTGACAACAACGAGTGCAGGAGCAGACCACGTTATCTCCTTACAGTCAGATTACAGTAGTTGGCACTAATGCACATCATTAAGTTGCTTGCCAACCACCATAAAACAGAAAAAAGAAGAACTGTAAACAGCAATCGAAATCTTCTCAAATCTACATTTTATAAAATGCCTTCAAATGAGCGCGGTGCGACCAAAGGTGGCCTTCTTCGCCTGACTCTCCTCAAACAACCAAATATCACAATTATAACCAAACATAACGTCCTGAATGATTGACTTGCTTGATTCCCTCCTTCAATCCTAGCAGTAGTAATGTAGATCATCACTACAATGCGAAAAACTGTGCTAGCGTGATGGCTAAATGGTCGCAAGCAACCAAGCTCGGCGCGGTTAACTGATCCAAGCTCGATCCGAACTCTGCACAGATTGTTTCAGAAGGGTAGTGTGAATGGGGCAATTGCATGTAAAACAGACACCCTGATGCTCAAAATGAATTTGGTGTAAACGCACCGTAAGAAGGTTTAGAGACAAATATTGCAGAACTGAAAAAACTAACATGAAACTGTGAAAAAACAAAACTAACTTGCACAATAAAATGTAAATAGCACCCCATAGACCCAGTTTGTTCTGTTTTTCTGAAGAAAATGTTTTCTTGGGGCGTGAGTTACACTTTTAAGTCCCAGTGTTCCTTAAAAAAATATCCAGCACATATTGTTTAGGTAAATAAATTAATTCTACATTTTGTTTTTTTACTAAAATAGTTTTAATTATTTTATATGATAAGTTAGCTAGAAAAAACAGAAGCGTTAAAGGTGCTCATATAGGCTGGAAATGTAGCACTTTCCCATTATGGCATTACTATAAGAAGAGGCGGATTTAGGGAATTTGGGGCCCTAGGCAAAGGCAGTTATGGGGCCCTCTAAACTGAGAAGACAACACACAAGACAGACCCATTATACAGAAACAGAAATTTTAGTAGAATAGACAAACATCATTTGTTCTATGTTTTGTCCCTTTTTCTTTTCATATTGACAATGTGCTCAGCTGACATTTCATGCTGTCTCAAAGGGAATGAAAGATTTTTCCAATCACTAGTTAGCTGATTGCTCCTTCATGTGTTTCAAAAAAGGCGACGCCAAAACTAAATAACCCAGTCCTGCTTTTCACTGTAGACAAGCTTATCTTTTCTCCATTTTTCATTTGGATGAAATAATAGCTGCATGAATCATGACAGCAAACAATTTAGAGGAGAGCAGGAGGCGGGGTTACCAATCTACTCGCTCTGGAGAGCAGAGTTCGCTGCTTTTATATATTGTCACCAAAAGAGCATTTTAGTGAAATTATTTGTATTAAAATCATAACTAATGTGCACAAATAAGTAATAGTTGTATTAACCATACATGTAAAAGGAGTTTTATTGGGCCCCCAGGAACTTGGGGCCCAAGGCAACTGCCTAGTTTTGCCTAATGGTAAATCCTCCCCTGACTGTAGCTGAATCCTCATGTATTAACATCTTGCTTTGATCAGAGACTGCACTTAAACTGTTGCACCAACAGAAGATAATGTCTTAGTTTCTAATTCTCCCCTCTTGCTTAAATAATTCACAATCTGTCCCTCAAACATATTTTAGCATCTCGCCCCATCGGCACAGCTTCTGACAAGCCGGCCTGGCAAACAAATTCATAGTGACACGCATGAACTCTTCCCACACATTTACAGATCAGCCTTTCCTCAAGTGCCTTTACTCTGAGTACGGAATAAACATGTGTTAAGTTTCCCTCACACTCAATAGCAGCAGTATGTTTCTGCTCTCCTTGACAGAAAACCTTTTTATCTCTTTAAATTTCACCCTATCCTTATCTTTTCCTCAGTTCAACTGCTACAGTAATTTGTATCGTTGTCTAAATTTGAAAAAGCTTGCGTTGTAACGTGTTTGACATGAATGTCATGTTAAAGACGTCATCACACAGCATGCTGTCCATTCAATCGTTGACTTTGTTGAGCTGAGTTCCCATGACTCTGCCTTTGATCTAAAATATAAAGCATGTAATATGGAGGTGAATTGATTTTTATGTCCATTTTTTAAAGTGTCAGCTATGTTAGAACATTTTTTAACTTGAGATGTGTTCATTTTTGTTGTATGCAAATTAAAAATTCAGAAAACAGGAGAAATGATTGATTATTAAGCAATTGATTGATTGAATTATTTCAGATGCAAGACTAAAAGAAAGGTATGAATGAATTACTTTGGATAACTAGTTGAATTTCCATTGCAGGGTATACATTTTTTTTTGTGGCCTCTTTTTGGCATGACTTCATGTCACGCCTTCCCCTTTTTGTTTCTGCACTGCTAAAAATTGAAATCTAAATAATTTATTTTTTCTTAAAGTAAGTGCATTTTTCTTGAATTGAGAAGGAAGTGAAACACTTTGCCAATGGAATAAGACAATTGCATTTGTCTTGATTCAAGTGCATATTTTCTAATTATCTTGTTTTAAGAGTAAAAATACTAATTCCATTGGCAGATCATCTTATTTACCTGCTCAAATGAAGGGTAAATACACGTACATTTTTTATATGTTTCTAGATTGTTTTTGCAGTGTGATAAGCTTCAGCTCCTCCAGGGCAGCCATAACGATACAGTGAGGAAGGCTGTTCATCTTGGTTGTCAAAGCTTCAACTCAACTCCCCGATGAGATTGGATGGTTATCTCTGCATAAACTTTGACACCAGAGAGTCATGCCTCAAGAAGATGAGCTGTGAGAGAGTCGATAATTTAACTGGGGAATGGTTTTAGGGGATTAACAAGTTGCCTGTTGTGTTAATGTGAGTCATTCTTCTGAGTGCATTTCCAAAGCGTTTGCATGTCAATACACTGGATTTTATTTCCTTAAAACTCTTATCGCCTTTTATCTCTACAAACAGAGAGAAAGATCATACCTCACTAACTTAGATGTGTTTTAATGGGGTTGTATGAGAAATAATTTATTTTTACTGTGCAATATTAACATGTAGTATGCAATAATGTTTATGAATAAATAATAATTTTGTTTGTATTAGGAGAGTAAACAAATAATCGACTATAGATCCGTTGGTGATTAATGGTTTATTAAATAATTTTTTTTCCATCTAGTTAACCGATACAGTCCGCTTTGAAGGAAAGTTAGTGTTGTGATGTTACCGTTGTCCATTAGAGGGCGCTGCTGTGTATTCTTAAGAGGAGCCTTACTTGTTTTTGCTGTAGAAGTAATGCCAGAGTGAATTATTTAACTGTGTATTGTGACATTGCCTCTATTTGAATTTATGGGCTGCGTCTTCCGAGGATGCGGTCCACCTGGACTGGATCCTTCGAAGTCTATGAAAATAAGGCTGGAAGAGTTTTGGCTGTGAATTCAAACAGCTCTAGCCTTCGGTGGCTTTCTCCGGCCTATGCTCTGTCGCTTAGCAACCGTGACAGTTGACACACAAAGCAGGAAAAGAATGAATACCAAACTTTTCAAAACTGTTTCTTTTTTAATTTTTTTTTTATGGTAAAGTGAAAAAAGACTTTACTCATTTTAGCTCATTTAGCTCCAATTTAGCCATGCTGCATGATGAAGCAGCATTGAATTCTCTGTTGTACTTGAAAGGGGAGGATTTGATCATAGAGAAGTGAAGCAAACAATGCAAAACATTTCTAACATGATAGAAAAACATATGCTAGCAAGATAAATTGAAAGGTTTTGTTTAGGGCTGAAATAATTCAGCGGATTAATCGATTATTGAAATAATTGCCAACTAATTTAGTAATTGATTAATTGTTAACTGGAATGTAGAGATTCTAGAACATGCCTTTAGCTGAGAGAGCGACCCACTTAGAGCAGTAATTATACCAAAATTGTAAAAAAAAAACATTTCTTCTTTCAATTTGCTCTATCCAGAACTCCTCAAGTGGAAAAGTTTTAGTTCACCTGGTTTAATTTTATAAAAAGTATTCTTTATGAAACCTTTGTCTAGGTGATTATTAATTGGAAAAATGATTGAGAGATTGATCGATTTGCAAAATAATCATTAGTTGCAGCCCTAGTTTGTTTATTAATACACTTCATGGAGAATTTTAAGATTGGGAGAAACCAGAACTAGTTTTTGAAAAGCACTGCTAGCAGCACAAATGTTGTTGGATTACACTAAAATCATAGAGATACATCACAGTTAGTATCCACTTTATTGAAACAAAGGGGAAAATAATCTGAGACATAGCCTGCCTGTTAGTAATGGTGTTTTATATCTCTTCACATTTAAAATCATATCTGCTTCACATTATTTGTCCATCTTTTTTTTCTCTAGTAACCAAGTAGGTTTCTATTATATCATATCCTATAAATAACATTAATAATTTATAATTAAAGCTTTTGTTTTGTTTATTCAGTTGGTATTTAATACAGCCGGCAAAATTTATTGTTAAAGTACAACTATGTTTTTTTTTAAATTCAACATAACGTAACAAAATATTTAACCCTTTATCAGAGGTCTTCAACAGGGGGACATTAGTTTTGGAGGGGCTGCTCAGTAGCGCAGTTGCGCAGCAAGAAGGTTCCCAGCCTGGGGTCTTTTGCATGTTCTCCCTGTTCATGCGTGGGTTCTCTCCGGGTACTCCGGCTTCCTCCCGCAGTCCAAAAACATTTCTGTTAGATTAATTGGCTTCTCTAAATTCTCCTTAGGTGTGAGTGTGTTGATGATCAGTTGTTTGTCCTGTTTGTCTCTGTGTTGCCCTGCGATGGACTTGAAGACACCTGCCCTGTGTGATTTTGGAGGGGCTGGTCAGTGGCGACCTGTCCAGGGTGGACCCTGCCTCTCGCCGTAGACAGCTGGAGATAGGCACCAGCTTCCCACTTGGGATAAGCGTGTTAGAAAATGGATAGATGGATGATAGAAAAGATCAGTCCCTTTTAGATTAATTCATTAATCAATAGCTTCCATCCATAGTTTGTAACAAACAGACCCAAACTGATGAATAGTCTTTGTAGCTAAAATCATAGTACTAATCATTATTTCTTTCTAATAGTAACAACATACTACCTCTTTACCTTCTAAGACATTTTATGCAGTATTTTAAAATGATCATCACCACATTACAGCTTAAATTTAGAATGCGTTTTAGCTAGTATTTATTGTAGTCCCAGTAGACTTGTGCTACAGGCTTCTTGCCTACAGCAATTCTGTGATAATGATTTAGATACAGTATAGTGTGCAGCACCAGTGCACACCGAAATTTCAGATCTTTTTCTTTTTTTTAAAACTCCACAAATGTTTATAATTTCCCTTTGATTTTATGAGCACTACTTTGGTATTGTTACACAAAACATCTTCCTAGACTGGAGATCTGGGGTCAAAACTCAGCCCAATGCTCAGGTTCATGATGCACTTCTATTTTTCACACGCATTTACACTTTCAAATCTATCCAAGTGTTTTTTAAGCTTTGATTTTAAAATTGTAGGGAAATCACATTTAAATGTCAAATCATTCCGGCTTAAACATGTATATAAATGTACTCTTTATTAGACTATATTGTCCCAAAATTTAGAAAATTTCTGATTTAACAAAAAGATCCTGTCTTAAAATCTGTGTCTTTTTTACGTTATCTTATCCAGGCCAGTAAGTTATATGTCAGCTTTTACACCTAAATTCGGCCAATCATATATCAACGGTCATCTGTCAATCACATTTTTTTTTGGCAAAACATCTTAATTCATATGTTGCAGCAAATATATGCAACGGTTGAAATAAGAATCATTTCCTTTCCCATTAAGTTCCGTCCGAGTGTTCACGGGGATGGACGTCTGTGTCTTCAGCAGGCGTAGAGCTAACAGAACTGGCAGCGTTGCGAGGCAAGGGCTCAAACATGTACGGCTGTAAGCCTTCTACACCAAACCAAGCTTCTGCCGCCCTGGTGTCCTCTTCTACAACATCTTTGTCCCTGCTTTCCTGCTCTAAATAAAAAAATGTATGATGGAGACTCATCCACGATCTCCGACACTAAACTCTCCTCCTCTTGCATGTTTCCGCTGTCCATAGCGTTCCTTGACAGCTTTGTTTCTAAGTCACCAATTTAGTGCTACTTGGTCCCAATGGAATTTCCCATTGGGAACCTACTAGCACTAAGTTGCTAACTGGTTAGCAAGATGCTTCAGAGAAAACGGCCACAATCAAACCTGCTTGCGAACCTTCTGACACAACAATGCCGCCCCCTTGATAATCGACCAATCACATTCACTTTATTCGCTTGTGTAAAGTTGTGCACCACTCGGGAGAATTTGGAACTGCAATAGTTGGAACGGCCAATTCCCTACGACTTTAAGAGTCTCATTGCAACTTCTAGACATTTATGACCTGCGGGAATTTATTTTACTAGCAGTTCCCTAATATAAACTTTCTCTCATGAAGTGAGAGAAAGTAAACCAGTTAGGGTGCCCATTTGATTTCTGAATGGCTGAATATGCCTCTCCGTGCAATTTAGAGACTTGGAGAAACCATAACTTCCAGAGTTGGGTTGTGACTGTTGAAGACAGAACAGCACTGGATGCAGAAGGAGAAGAAAAAAAAAAGGCAAAATTGACCTTTGCTTTCTTCCTAACCACCACATTTCTCTCTTCTCGAACAGCTTTACCCTTTAAGCCCTCCTTCACCTATCAATATCTTTTATTACTGTGCTTCTAAGCTAATGTTTCCCTCAAGTCTGCTCACTTTGTTACAGCAATGCAGCACTTCCATAAAAATAATAGCACAGCTTACAGTGATTTGGGGCTGAGCTGCCTGTTTCCCCATTAGTCATTACCCGTTTAGTGCGACAGGAGGATATTTCAGCTCACTGACTGCCCTCACACTATCAGGACTGTTGCTGTTTGGCTCTGCACTGCCGGCTGTGTCCTGTGTCAAAGTGTGAAAACAGCTCTATGAGTCAGGCATGGCGTCATGAAGGTGCTGCAGTGGCCATCAGCATGTGGAGTATGTGTGGTGATGATGGCTAATGGCCCGTTTTATGGGCTAAACTGAAGCGATGACATCAGGGGTCTCACCAACGCAACTGGAGGTTAGAATCATCATTTTGACAATATTTGAGAGCAGACATTGGCTTCCCTATAGGAACATCTGTTTCACAGTTTATACTGCTAAATTTTTCTGCTTTTGTTTTTGTTTTCTTGTTTTACATCATGTTTGCAAGAAATTAACCATAATTTGACGCCCTCACAGAGATATCTATTAGGGGTTTAAATCACACCCATCATAGCGATTCGATTCAGTATTAATTTCCTCACCCAACGATTCGATTATTTTCCAGAATACACCACAATAGGATTCGATTCAATTAATCGGTTCATTTTTTTTTTTTTTACCTTACAGGCTTGACAATGTTTCAAATTTGAAATAAATCAATGAAAGCTTTAATATTGTTATTCATTTTATTTGGGAAACAACAGCAAATAACGGAAGTAGCAAAGTTGTACTCTACCTAGGCCACTGAAAAATAATAATGCCCCTGTGTTACAGATTCTGAAAGGCCTTGCATCAAAAAAATACTGCAAGTGGAAAGAGGCTAGTGGCTAAAGGAAGCGAGGTAGGAGGGCAAAATAGGTTTAGTGCCACCGTAGCATGGGAGTCAGAATTACGTCCAGGAGCAAATGGATAAAAATAGACCGGAGGAAAAAAACAACATGGATCGATACTCTTGTGGACGTGTCAATGCATCGGATCGTCAGCTGATCAATGCATCGATGTAAAACGATTATTATTTACACCCCTAATATCTATTATTAGTTTTACGTCTGACAGATTGTAGAACAGAGGTCACGGATTAGCGGACCGCAGTCCCGATCCGGACCCACCTGCTGACTAAGCCCACTGCTCTCATTAAGCCATAAAAAGAAAGAAAAAAATAACAAAAGGTCAGTTTATGTGTTTAATAAAATATGTGAATCAGGAAATTGTCTCTATACCAAACTGAACGATTGTTGTTCTCTATACTTCAAAAAACACTTTAGATTTTAAAATAGATTTTTTTTTTCTTTTTTTTCTTTCAGAATTTTTTATTTAAAAATTCATGTATATCATGGATGCATAAAAACATAATTTTATTTCAGTATTAAATTCTGTTTAAAGTAACGGTTATAATTAAAAATGTCTCCGGACCTTTATTGGTGGATGATTTTCTTTATTCGGACCCCAATGAGTTTAAATTGGTTACCCCTGTTGTAGAGAAACATTTCAAAGGGCCGAACTATGGAGAAAATTTTGTTCCATTACTGTTTAAAGCAAATAATAAGTTTTGTTTATTAATATGTGAAAAATCATGTTTTGTAAATTGTCATTTGAAAAAAAAAAATGCTATCCAGTTTATTTAACCTTTCCAATGTTATTTTGATCAACTTATTTATCAGATTTTACATTTTCAAATTTTATTTTAACATTTTTTTTCTTGATTTTTTTTCATAGATTTTATATGTTGGGCTATATTTTTTCTATTTCTTTTTGTCAAATTAACTCTTATGAATTGAATTTTTAAATTAATTTTGCAGGTATTCTCTTCACTTCATGCCAAGTTCAAATGTTGAACATTAACCAATAAAAAGGATTTCTCTAATATCCCGCAGAACAATAGAAATACGTCTTTGCTTCTCACTCCAGAGGAAAGCTCACCCCAAGAATGGAATAGATCCTGATCTTCAAAATGCAATGCATTCTGTAAAATTGTCTTCCAAAAAAGACCAAAAAACAATGTTGTAATATATAGGCATGCATCTAAATTTTTTGATACAAATAAGCTGATAGAAATATTCAATTTCTGTCTGCTTCTGTTCATAGTTTCTAAAACTTATTGGTTATTAATATATGGGTCAGTTGTTCTCGTACCTATTGATAACTTTTGTTTTTTTGTTTTAGTAATATCATTAGGTTAAGCCTCCTCTAACATCCATACTACAAAATGAGTTATAAAAGTAGGTATGATTCATTCTGATATCGTATTCGGTCAATAATGGTATCTGTCAATACTCAAAGCTACAATATTGATATCGTATCAGAAATGAAAAAGTAGTTTCGGGACAGTCCTAATTAATATAGCTCCAATTCTCAACAAGTCACCTGAACGTATTTTACACAGATAATTGAACCGGATACAAGCGGCTGAAATGAGTTTTCTCCGTAGTGTGTCTGGGTTCTCCCTTAGAGATATGGTGAGGAGCTCAGTCATCCGGGGAGGACTCAGAGTAGAGCTGCTGCTCCTCCACATTGAGAGGAGCCAGTTGAGATGGCTCGGGCATCTGATGAGGATGCCTCCTGGACGCCTCCCTGGTGAGGTGTTACAGGCACGTCCCACCAGGAGGAGGCCCAGGGGGAGACCCAGGACACGCTGGAGGGACTATGTTCCTCGGCTGGCCTTGGTAGCGTCTTGGGATTCCCCCGGAGCAGCTGGCACAAGTGGTTGGGGAAAGGGACGTCTGGGCCTCCCTACTGAAGCTGCTGCCACCGTAAGCGGGAGAAGATGGATGGAATTCAATCAGATCATACAGATTGCTAAAAAGTTCAATCTACGAGAACCCAGCTGATTCCATCCAGTCATTGACTTTGCATGATTTGCTCCTCCTGGATGGGCATGTAGAGCCAATAGACATTTGCTCTCAGTGTGGTTGACTTTGCAGCAATCCCTCATGAGAATACATGCAGCAACAGTGGAAAGG
>NW_015150792.1:503377-505739 GCF_000732505.1 Cyprinodon variegatus
CTGGATGGGCATGTAGAGCCAATAGACATTTGCTCTCAGTGTGGTTGACTTTGCAGCAATCCCTCATGAGAATACATGCAGCAACAGTGGAAAGGGAAAAATTCTGTTACGAAGAAGAAACCACTAGCAGAACCAGGCTCAGTGTGAGTGGCCTTCTGCCTAATCCGACTGGAGGTTCTAGGAAACAAAATCAGACATACGAAAGGAGGCACAGTTGTCTTGTCTTGATGCCAAAAAAAGACCCAACAGATTTTGCTTTCACAAGTGGAGCAGTACGGCTGTCGCCATAGTGTTCTGCCTGATTTATGCATAGAAATAGCTTTATTATGATTATGCAGGGAGTATTACAGATTATACGGACACTGAAATATAAGTAAATTAGGAAAGGATAAACAGGAAAAAGAAGAAAATATTAAAGAAAGAGGAGATAAAAGAGATACAATGATAAAACTTCTGTCTGCTTCATCACCTGCAGAGGGATTTAAAAAGAACAGCACAACCAATGGATATAGTATAACACATACAATAAAGTAACACCTTGATACCATTGCTGAAGTATAACTGGTATTATTTAATCTGACATGTACAAAGTGGTATCTGAAGATAGGAATATGGGCTTTCTGTATGGAAGTGATTCTTTAAGTACCTGGAAATAAGCACCTGTTGTTTGAGAGAGTGCAGTTGTGCAAGTAAAGTTTATCCAAAGAAAAATTATAAAATACTTTCTATGTTAGAGAATATAACAGTAAACTAGCTTCGCAAGTGTCTCTGTTTAGGTAAGACACAGTTAAGCAGATGAACTGAGTGAGTTTTCTGGTAGAAAGTGGTTAAATCTGAGCCCATAACTACGGTATGTCAATGAAACAGGACAAAGCACTGAAAAAAAGACCTAACTCTATAATCCATCATTAAAGGTGTTGATTGTAGCAGTCAGCTGATATTTGACTCCAGGAGGGACAGCCAAACAGGATCAGACCAGATGGAGCTACTGGAAATACTACAAAAAGAAAAAACTGAGAGAACATCAAGTTAAAAAGTGAACAAATAAATACTGCAAAGAGAATAGAGATAGAATGAAACAGAATGAAAAGTGGTACTTATGTCCTCCAGCAGCCTAAGCCTACAGCAGCATAACTATAGTGATAGTTCAGGAAAACCTGAGCCACTAGTTACAAAAATACATTTTAGAAACTCTAGAAACCACTAGTAAAACTGATTGACAGCAAAGTGCTCTGTAACATTAGAGCAATCAGATCGCTGATATAAAATGGAGCTTGGTTATTTATGGCTTTATATGTGAGAAGGAGGATTTAAAGTTCTATTCTAGATTTAGTAGAAAACAGAAATATAGACGCTATAGAAGAGTAGCAGGAAGGCTGTTGTTTTTAAAGAAATGCCAAAAGGATTTTCTCCTCAAATGTGCGCCATTATCTGAAAAAAACCTAACTGACAAAAAAAACTCCACGCATGATTTTCTTAATTTTAAGTCAATATTGGGGTAAAATGTTTTTGAAAGATGAAAGTTGTAAAATATTGTGACTCTCACAGATGGATAAAGATATTACAGACCTGCTCTCACAGCATCTGCTCACTAGTGATTTTCTTCTCCTCATTATGTGCGTTATCCTCCAGAGGCTGGCGCAGTTCAACAACACAGGGCTGTCACTGCTGTTGTTGTTTTGTCTAGCAGCCCCTCACCTGCATGCTCAACTAGTCACACTGTGTTTCTGCTTTCCTATCCAGAGAGGAGAGGCATCATGGGGAAACACAACAGTAAGCTGGCCCCCGAGGTCCTGGACGACCTGACCAAGAGCACAGAGTTCAACGAGACAGAGCTCAAGCAGTGGTACAAAGGTTTCCTCAAAGACTGTCCCTCTGGCATTCTCAACCTGGAGGAGTTTCAGCAGCTCTACGTTAAGGTGAGACATTGGAGAAAACACCAGTCGGAGGAGAGAAGAAGTGTTAATTGATTCTCCATTAACAGGGAAGGTTTAGTTGAACTCTAATGGAGGGAATTCTTAGTGCTAATTTATTTGTCCTTTTTTATATCTAATGTAAATTAACACTAACATTATAGCAATGCATAAATATATATATATTTTTAATTAGCACAGACTTCCTGTGGTACTAAAATTAAACAATATGTAGATCTATTTTTTACACATAAAGGTGCATCAGCGTACCAGTCAAAATCTATTATGCTTTCTAGTAGGGGTGTAAATCACATCCATCACGGCGATTCGATTCAGTATAGATTTCCTGACCCAACGATTCGATTATTTTCGATACTCAAGAATACACCATGATACGATTCGATTCGAATAATCGATTAATTTTTTTTTTTTTTTTTTTTTTTTTTTTT
>NW_015150792.1:506377-541094 GCF_000732505.1 Cyprinodon variegatus
TTGGATCGATGCATCGATACAAAACGATTATTATTTACACCCCTACTTTCTAGATAAGTGGGGATCTAACCTCCAGCTTCATCTAATAATGATAATTGAACTTTATTGATCTCATATTGGAGAAATGTATCTCTTTATTTAACCCATCCCCTTTGGGAGCAGTGTCCTGCCATTGTGCGACGCCCAGGGAGCAGTGTGGGGTTAAGGTTCCTTGCTCAGCGATCCAGAGTGGCAGTCTGTGGGAGTGGGGATCAAACTCAGAAACTATGGATTCCAAGCACAATGACCTAACCACTTTGATTTGTTTGGATAAAAAAATACAATGCTTGTCAATATGACAATGTCACAATTTTTTATCTGTTCAATTCTCAAATCTCCAATCGATATGATGTGATAATATGAGGTTAGAATTCTGCTAAAAAGGACACGTCTCATTATTACTGATACGGGCAGGTTTATGTACAACACACACATTAACTGCTCTCCAGGCATGTTTTGAACGTTTTATGTCTGCAGATTAAATCCAATATATCACAACTATGAGTTCATGCCCCTTCTCTGTTCTATTTAGCTTTTTATGCTCCTATAGATTCTCTCTTACCTGCAAGTGGACCTGTTTCTGTGCACTATTGTCAACTTTTATAACTTTGAGGGTGGAACCAACTGCAACTGCCGATGATTGGCTGCTTTTTAGCAAATCCCGTCTCTTGAGATAGTATGTTTTCTTCCTGTTGTGGTTATCAATGTCAGCAAAGCATCTTCAGGGTATTAGCTGTTTTCTTAAAGAGTTAAATATGGATTAAGCGAAGTCGTCATTAACAGTTACTTTGATAGAGCCATGAATGTGTTTTGACAGCAGAAGCAGAAAGCTCTAAAAGTGTTAAATTTGGAACTTTGAATGAGCTAAGCTGATGTTAGCTTCACTATTTTAATTGAGGAAAGTTACCAGCTTTTGCTGTGATAACAACTGTAAGTCACTTGGGTTATGTCTCTATCAGTTCTGCACATCAAGATGGACATTTTTGCTTTATAAATCTCTGTCCCAGTCTCAAGGACTCCAACAGGTTTGCTTTCAGAATGGTCCTGTATTTGGCCGCATCCATCTTCCCATCAATTTTCACCATCTTCCCTCTCCCTGCTGAAGAAAAGCAGGCCCAAACCATGATGCTGCCACTATCTTGTTTGACAGTGGCGATAGTGTTTTCAGGGTGATGAGCTTTGTTGCTTCTTCACCAAATATAACTTTTTGTATTGTTGCCAAAAAAGATTTTGGTTTCATCTGACCAGAGCACCTTCTTCCACATGTTTTCTTTGTCTCCCGGGTTGCTTGTGGCAAACTTTAAAAAAGGCTTTTTTTATGGATATCTTTAAAAAATGTCTTTCTTCTATAAATTATTATTGTCCTATGGGCAGAGTCTTCCTCCTCAGCTGTAGATCTCTGCAGTTCATCCAGAGGGATCATGGGCCTCTTGGCTGCATCTCTGATCAGTCTTCACATCTTTGAGCTGAAAATTTAGAGGGACGGCTTCGTAGCGTTTCAGTGTCTGATACTGCTTCCATTTCCATAGTACCACTTGCACAGATGTTTAAAGCTTTGGAAATATGTTTGTGTCCAAATCCAACTTTAAATTTCTCCACAAAAGTATATGGGACCTGGCTGGTATGGTCCTTGTTCTTTATGATGCTCTCTGCACGTTAAACAGACCTCTGAGACGATCACAGAGCAGGTGCATTTATACGAAGACTTGATTACATGCAGGTGGATTGTATTTATCATCATCATTAATTTAGGTCAACATTGGATCATTCATATCCTCATTGGACTCCTGGAGAAAGTTTAAGGCATTGAAAGTTAATGGGCCAATTTATTTTGACACCACGCTTTTCTTCATCCCCCAATTTTTTATTTCTGAAAAAAGTTTAACATATCCCCCAAATTTTGTTCCACTTGATTATTGTGCCCCACTTGTTTTTGATTCTTCACCTAAAAATTACAATTTAATATCTTTACGTCTGAAGCCTGAAATGTGACAAAATATTTAAAAGTTCAAGGGGGCCGAATGCTTCCGCAAAGCTCTATATTTTGGGGGGCTCGTGGTATTTAAGGTCCTATATTATGAAACATTCATATTGTAAACATTTTAAAACAGTCATATGTGTCCTGAAACCTTTGTATAAGTTTCACCACTGAAAAAAACTTTCCCCCCCTCTCAGTGCCTTTCAGCACCTCTTAGCAAACAGCTCTGTTTTAAAAATCATGCCCTTTATGATGTCATAAGGGGAAATAAGCGGGCGGTCTGTAGCAGCCCATGGGTTAAGCACCGGCCTTCATCTTAGGTATTATTCCATGTCCTAGGCTATTTACAGATGGTTGCAAGTTGGGAGGATGGGGGCGTGGAAACCCAAAACTGCTCGTCTAGAGGAATGAGAAAGGCTTTTGTTACAGGCTTTCTGCGTAATTTTAGAGGAATTTTCCTGCTCAAATGGCAAAAATATGCTCTGGGGGCCTCATTGTTAATATTTTTTTTATTTTCAAAATGTAGAGTAATATGGGATCTTTAAATCTGCATGCATAAAGTTATTAAAATGCTTTTGGAGGGTTATTTAAGTGCCTACTATTTGAAATAAAACTACTGCTATTAAAAATGTATTATGCAGGTTTACTTTTGGCATTATTCTGACTTTATATAATATTGTCTGCCCATCTAATAAATCATCTAATACAATAAATTTACACTTATATCAATGCACAAAAGAAAAAGAAAAAACAAATGTGATTTTTATAACCTCTAGAAGGCATTAAACAAAATTTAGTCTAAATCAGTTGATCTATGAATAAACTGAATTGTACAGACAATTTTGTCCAGATTTGGTTAAAATATTATACGGAAGATGGATGGATGGATGGATGGATGGATGGATGGATGGTTAATATCCTTGAGATCAAAGTAAGCAGCTGGTCTAAGCCTATTCACACAGTGCAAGCAGACTTCTTTAAGGCATGGACTTAACATCAAGCTCCCATATTGAACAAACACGCAGTGAAAACAGAGATTTTTAACAGGAAGGGAAGAAAGGGGTTTAAAGGAACTGAAACAAAAAAATGAAGGAAAACACAAAAACATTGGTCCTGAGGTACTTTCTACAGGAAAAGAAAACAAGGAGTAGATATAGAAACTTACTTTGGGCTTTCTTTTTGTCTAAATGGACCTCCCTGTTTTATATTTTCTACTGTGCATATTTTATTTTAGCCTTGATATGTGGCTGGAGCTCTGAATGTGTTTTAAAAGTACACCATTTAAACCAAACCACCCCTAAGGTGTCAAGGTTTGGTTGTGGTTTGTTGACCCAAATGCAGAGGCAGGGAGGCAGAGGTGATTTTCTTGTGGGTTTAATGAAAGGTTAACTGAACACAGAGGCAGGAAATCCAAAAATCCAAACATGAAAATTAAGTCCAAACAAACCGGAAACCAGGAATCCAAAATCCCAAAAATCAAAACATGAAAACTAAGTCAAGACAAACCAGAAACCATGGAGACATCAGGGGGGTTACTATCACGAGGAGGACGGCTCAGAGAGACGGAGTTGGAGGAAGTGAGACGAGGAACCAGCACTGAAGAACTGAACAGAGAGAGTATTTAAGGGAGACTGAAACAAAGAGAGGACTAATGAACAGATTGGGAGCAGGTGTGAAAGGAGCAGAAACAAGGAAAGGAGCAAGGGAAAAAGGAGAACACAAGAGGGCAGCAGAGGGCAACAAATAAAAACCTGAGAATAAAAATAACCAGAAAACACAACAAAATAAGAACGAAACCACTAAAACTAGAAAACATGGAGGCAAAGCAAAACTGAATACTCAAAAGAAAAAACATAACAAAACCAGAACTCTGACATAAGGTAATATAACAATGTTTCATTCAATAAGCATGCAAGCACAAAGAAATATGCCAGCCTTTGTTGACATTTTTAATTAAAACAACCACCGCTATCAGTGTCTCCTTGAATATGAACAACTCCCAATGAAAATACTAAAAAATCAGCTTAGGATGATAATAAAGTTTTGCCTTTGATATCTGCAATATTAATAAAAGCTATTAATAAAATAGACATAAAGCTGAACACAGAGGCTTTGAGTAAGGGGTACTTTCAATGTAAAAAGGAAAACAACAGAACCACATAGAGAAAATGTCTGCAGCAGCTTCTTTCATGGTAAAAAAAAAAAAAAACTCAATACTGGAAGCAAGACAATAGAGGAATCCACTCCAAGACACACCACAGTGTAATAGCACCTAGTTTCTCCAGACATCTCTCTTCCCCTTTCACCTCCGTCAGTCTTTATTTTCATCAATTTCTCTGAAGGGGTCAAAGTTTTAATAGATAGAGATTAGATAGAGACTCATCCCAACTCCAGCTGAAATATCCCTCTTCCTCTCTTTTCCTTCCTCATCCTTTTTGTTTCCATATGTGCATTTATAAAGATAAACCAGTTTCAGGAACAGTTGGGTTGGAATACTTTCTATTTGAAGGAATAGCAAAACATATGGAGGGTTAATGTCACCAGTAGCATTTTTAATAGCTTGGCGAGGGAAAGATAGAGACTTGGTGAAACGTAAACCACAGCTAGATAAAACAAATGTACAAAAACAAAGCATTTCCAGAACCTGTAAATGTCAAACTTCTACACGCTCTTCCTCTTTGACCTCTGTCAATACTGATTTTTATCAATTGCTTTGAAAACCAAAGCTTTGCTATCTTGAGAGAGAGCCAACACCACCCCACACCTTCTTCATCGTTGTATTTTTGAGGTTTTTACTCTGAATAAATAAAACAATGCTGGGTCGGGTACTTTTGATGGCAAGTAACAGTGCATGAAAAATGTATGGGATTGTAGTCAAGTCAAGTCAGCTTTTATTGTCACTTTCTTCATATGTACAAGACATACAAGGGAAATGAAATTACGTTTACTCTCTCGAATATACAAATATACAAGAAATATACAAGACTGACATTTAAAAACTGACATAAATTGCGGGACATTACAGGTAACAGTGATAAGATAAATATAAATATGAGGTATAGACATTACAATAAAAGCAATAAAACAGCAGCAATAGTTTATTCCAGGCTGAGGTAGTGCAGGTAAGGTGCAGTCTCTGGTACAGTGTATGTGTGTGTGTGTGAGAGGTGTGTGTGTGTATTAGTCTCTGTATAGAAACACTGGACCAGGCGTACCTTTTATAGGAAAGGTAAACAAAGTGACTGCATGGTAACCTGGTTGAAAAGGGCTCTATGCAGAAACATTTGGTCTGCAGTACTTTCAATCTGAAAGAACAACAAATAGCATGGAGGGAAGGACTGGTTGTAAGAAGTCCTTTAACACTCAGTTGAGGAAACACTCAGTAGAGGCAAAGTTGTACTTTCAATGGCAAAGAAAAGACAAGAGCACACAGAGGTAACTGATTGTAAAAGTTCATTTTGAGAAACACTGGAGTAGGAATACTGTCTATTCAAAAGAAAAACAAGTAGCATGGACCGGGGGATTGGTTGTAACTAGTGTTGCGCCGATGCCATTTTTTGGCCCCGATATCGATACCCGATACCTGGCTGTGCAGTATCGGCCAATACCATAATAATGTAAAATAATTGCCATCATGGCTTTGTCAAGCTGCTGCCTACCTTTGTGAAGCAGGAAAAAATCTAATAAAAAGTGAATCCAGTAGAACTTTTTATTGCCTACCAGGAGTGAGTGACAATAGTTGAAGAAACGTATGGCTCTCAAAATGGTATCGGTGCCCTATTTGTCGGTACTCGCCGATACCGATACCATCATTTTAGGGCAGTATCAGGGCCCAGTCCGATACTGGTATCGGTATCGGTGCAACACTAGTTGTAACACTTGAAGAGTAGTACCTTAGGCTACGTTCACACTGCAGGCCTTGATGCTCAATACTGATTTTTTGTGAAATCGTTGCTGTCCATATTTCCAAATATATGCGACGTGTATGTGATTTCCTGTGTTAACTGCAGTCATACAAAGCAAGTGTCCAGCATGCGCAGTATAGGCAGAAACGACGTCACAAGCCAGTGTGCTCTTTTTTCCCGGACATAAACATGGATGGTAGTGTCGGAGCGCATCAAGCGGTCTTTTCCAACCATAAAAACGAATTCTTTTTAATATGTTTAAACATAAATACTGCTCTCCGCATCATCATCTGCCATGGTTGTTGTTTTTCTTGCTGCTTCTGCGTAGCAAATCGCAGAATAGCGACCTTTGTCGGGTATTAATAACGTTAAGGCTGGACGAATCCGACCTGGCCGTTCAGACACAGGTTGCATTTGAAAAGATCAGATTCGTATTGGATTCAGGAGCACATAGCCAAGTGGCCTGGGTCGGATTGGAAAAAATCGGATCTGTGTTGTTCAGACTGTCATGAAAAAATCAGATTCAAGTCGCATATGGGCCAAAAAATCGGATTTGGGTCACTTCAAGCTGCAGTGTGAACGTAGCCTTATTTGTGAAAGAAAGGCAAAGACAAGACTGAGGTAACTTCTTTTAAAAGGTTATTTTAAGAAACTTTGGACTAGGAGTACTTTCTTTGAGACAAAAAGCACAGCCAGAAACACTCCTGTCCTGTCTGATCCTCACACAGATCCTAAGACAGAAAAACTGTGAGAACTTTCCTTTTTTCCTGTTCTAACCACAGAAGTTGTTTAAAGACTAATTTTCAAGATTTGCTCTCTGCTCATCTTTTGTTTCATCCTCCAGTTTTTCCCATATGGTGACGCCTCCAAATTCGCCCAGCACGCCTTCCGCACGTTTGACAAGAATGGTGACGGGACCATCGACTTCAGGGAGTTCATCTGCGCTCTGTCCATCACCTCCAGGGGGAGCTTTGAGCAGAAACTCAACTGGGCCTTCAACATGTATGATCTGGATGGAGATGGAAAGATCACACGCATGGAGATGCTGGAGATCATCGAGGTGTGTGGTTGCGGTCCACGTGAAAGGAAAAAAGTCTGAATATGTGCTTTAGGGTTGCTATTAAAATGTCTCTCCATTTTGCTGTGCTGCAGGCCATCTACAAGATGGTCGGCACGGTGATCATGATGCGCATGAACGAGGACGGGCTGACCCCTCAGCAGCGCGTGGACAAGATCTTCTCCAAGATGGACAAGGACCACAACGACGAGATAACCTTGGAGGAGTTTAAAGAGGCGGCCAAGTCCGACCCTTCCATCGTCTTACTGCTGCAGTGTGATATGCAGAAGTAGAAGGGGGAGGGAGGGGCAGGAAAAACAGGGAGGGGTGGGGGTAAGAGGTGAACTGAAGCTAGGGAAGGGAGGAGGCTGAGAAAAGAAGGGAGGGAGCGGTTCTACGGGAGGAGGAGGCATCGCTAACGGGAACCGTCCAGATCTCAGATAGCTGACATTCCGTTTTATCCTACCTTGCTTTAGATAGGAGGAGGACAAATTCAGTCAGATGGGCTGTGAAAAGCGGGATTCCCTCCTGCATTCGTTGCAGAGCAGTATGGTGTTACTCGTGCTTTCACGCCGCGTCGGATGTGAGATCACGAGGCTGCGGGATGAAAGCAGTGTGAAGCTCAGCCGTCTAACTGAGAAAACTATTTCATATTCATTGACTAGACGTTTCATTTGTTCCATGTCTTCAGTAAATTTGATGCAAAAGGAAAGATAAAAGGAATTTAAAACAACTATAGCTCAAGTTTTTAATCCAGAGTTTAAGGCAATACACATGCATTGAAGGGAGAGCGTTTTTGTTGTTGTTGCAGATTATGCCTCAGTGTCCACCAGCTAAACAAGCAGGCAGCTGATGGAAAGTGTCACTGCAGCAGCATGGCGAGGCATACTGATGTGCTCAGTCACTTCTAGCTGCTTTGAAACCAAAATAATCCATATTTTGTCAGTGATTTGTATTCTAGTTAATGCCATCTACTTGTTACGCAACCAAAGCTTTTGATCAGCAGGTTGTATTCAATGAAATGTACATTGAATAACAGGAACCAGAGCCTTTCATCAGCAAACTGCTTGTTTGAGCAGTAAAAGGAGGCACTTGACCATCCTAGAGCGGTGATAATCACGGCGGTAATTGTAGATCTTATGACAGAATGGTATTTCTGAGAAAGGCCAAACCCGCCTCCGCGATTCGCCGTTGTTTCACATTAAATAGTCGTCTCTTCTCTTCCTGTCCTGCTGCTGGCCCCGTTTTTTTTTTAGTTTCCTTCCTCTCTAAATGTCAGAGAGGAAGCACTTTGATAATAGGTAAAGAGAAAGGAACCTTGTTCAGATCTGCAATCGATGAGAAAGGGAGCAAAAGGTTGCAGAGGTGGGTCAGGCTGTGTGTGTCAGCCGAACGGTTGAAGGGATCAGGACGGTGTAGCTGCATGCTAACATTTAATATTTAGCGGTGCGTAAAAACGGCCCTTAGGGATGTCCCAGTCAGCTTCATGTTTGATACTTAATAAGTCATCTAAGGTGAGATAAATCAGCTTTTACAAACAATCTTTGCTAATGAAAAAAAACTAAAATGTGATTCACTTTGCAACAACACAAAAAGACGCCACTTGATTGTCTTTTGATATGACTTGTTGATCATTCGACCTACAGCAGATTTTAATGATTGTGTGACTAATAGAAAAAGTTCTTCTTAAGCTCCATAACTGTCAAGCTATCCTGGTAGGTCTTCCTAACATGACTCAGCAGTCATCAAAGCTCTTCCTCTCTGAATGTCAATGAAAACATTTCAACTCTTTTGATGAACAAAATAATAGTTTAGTAAACCGTTGCTACTGGGAAACATTCAAACCAATCTTTTCCTGCTCTTTTACATGGACTTTTTGTAATATTTACTGATAAATCAAATTCATAGTAAGGAAGCACTTTATATTGATATTAAAACTTAATATTTGTTGATTACAACTATTAAATGCCAAAAGCTATTGATGAAAATGTTCCGATTTACCATGTTCTCTGTCAGAGTTATTATAACACAATGATCTGAGTAGTTGCTGTTTTATCTCCTTTACTTTATGAGAAAAAGAGTCCCGCTTTGTATTGTTTGTATTTTAAGAAGGTGGGAAATTGAAAAGTTTTTATTTAAGCTTCTTCCTATAAAAGGCGATGATCTCCTCCTCTACTGCGGAAGCTCCCTCCCTGATTGTTCAGAAACAGACTCCTTTTTACAGCAGGTGTAATAAAGCTTACATGTACATTACTACAATACGAGTGTAATCGTATTAATGAATATAAAACAAATATACGATGTAAATGTACCGATAGCGTAGATCTGTTTTCATTTGACAACACTGCTACTGAGAGAGAAAGAGTGTGCATCTGTGTGCGTCTGACTAATGTTGACATCAAAGCTGTGTGTGTGTGTGTGTATGTGTGTGTGTATTTGAGGGGTTACTGTTTGATTGTTCAGTGTTTTGTATTTGTATCATTTGCATAACAAAAGACGCCTGGGTCTTGTTTCACTTTGTAACAATGTGAATGTGACCTCCTCCACTCTGAAGCACTGAGTATTATTACTACCCTGGCATATGTTTTTGCTTTTGTGGTCTGCTGGTATTATAATGTAAAACACACACATCCACATGGAACAGCCTACTGTCGCAATGCTACAAATTACAAATCTATATGATGGTTAGTTTGCACCTTACAGCAGAGCTCACTGCTCAGGAAATGGAAGTGATAAAGAGGCAGCGCTGTGTCACAGTGCCACCTGGTGGTTGGAAGTATGGTTTAATGTCTAGAAAGTGTTCATTTGCTGCTTATACAAACCATGTTGACACACCACCAACAGGCCTGTAGATCAAACTAGACAACTTAATTTATTTAGCCGTATTATCTCAACACCTCACAAATGAAAAGCAGCCTTTTTATTAGACTTCCAATCCGTTGATGTTGGTTAATTAAAGCCCCATTTGGCAAAATGGAGTTTATTTAAAAACAAAAAAAATGACCGAACCTTTGTAATATTCATGTGAAAAGAGATTTTTTTTTTAGCTTTAACTTTTTAATCAAATTGGGGGAGAAAAAAAAATCAAACAGAATAATCTGCCAACTATCAACTTTACTGTCATGTTAACATCAAGTAATGTTTAGAACTTAATAAAACTGAGAGCTTAATGTGTCCATAAGCTGAGTTTTAACTCGACCTAATTGACCTTCTTGTTGAGCCACATGTTTAGTTGAGTCATCTTTGCTTTTGTGCAATCCAAATCATAATGTTTCTCTATATCTATTTTCTTTGGATTATTCTAGGAGAATTCATAGATTAGTACAGTTGAATCAGTTCCTTAGCCTTTAATCCAAGCCTTATTCTACATGTTTGGTGTTTTTCCTGTGGCGGGATTGCAGCTCCACATGTAACACTGACATTAACATTTTAGGTAATTACTAAACATGGATAAGGATATTCCTATAAATGATGCTACATTTATGAGGAACGTCTTAACGAGCAACGAATCCAGAGATAAATTTTTTGCAAAAATCAGACGTCCTGACCAATTATGCCTTCTCTGATTATACTTACCTTGGTAATTAAGTTTATAAATCTTGGAGCTATAGAGCTCTTTAAAAATCCGGTTTAAAATCATATTTAGTTTTAATTTCATAAGGTTTCTATGTTAGTTTAAATCCCCGCTCACATCAGCTGATGCCTAAGGCAGTGAGATAATCAGACCAAAATGGATTCAACTCTTCAAATTTTTACCTCCTGCTGTCGCAGTGTATACAGTTCCGCATTTAGAAATAAAATTGTCGTGTATTTAGTGGAAAAGCAACACACTTTGTCCCTTATTACTGTGACAGCAAAAAAAAGTCATTAAAAAGCTTATGGGGAATGAACAAGGGCACGTTAGATACAAAACTTACGGTAAAATTTTTTGCGGGCCCTGTCCTGTGTTATGACCAATGAGCTGACAACATAAAGGTAACAATCCAGAATACCCTGATCCCATTGGTCGAGCCAAGTGTTGCTCACGGATAGATAGCAGGAGACAACAGAGCAGTATGGGGAATGAACAGTCATGTTCATTTTGATGCTGATTTGGGGGCGGGGCACCTTTGCATAGCGAAGCTCCTCCTCCAAAAAAAAAAAAGATGCAGAAATATAGGGAGGAATGGGAAAAAACAAATACCTAAGTGGAAAAAGTCAGCGATAATGAAAATATGAAGCTAATTCAATGCAGATTTAAGTAAAATTGTTAAAGAAATCATTTCACACACAAAGGGGGGCTAAAAAGAATCATCACGCCAGGAGGGTGATTTCTTTCTTAAAAACATCAAAAAGGTTTTGTGCAAACACACATTAATGAATCTGTAAAACATCATTATTGTTTTAGAACATTACTAACAAGAAAAAGGGATTTCTTTTGTAAGAGCAGTGGAGGTTGGAGGCGGCGCATCGATAAGATTCTTTCTGTTTGAAACAAAAAATCTGGAAAACAAGTTCCGCTTTCCCGTTGAGAGAAACAAACACTAAACATCAGCTACGCCTGCTGGAATATTTAGCAATTAATGTTACTTTATTTTTAGATAAGAAGGTTATATCGAAAATACTAACAAGTGCTTCACACAGCCAGATGATTCCTGTTGAACAATGATTCCTATTGTTTAAATAATCAAACGATAAAAACTTAAACACTATTTAAAGGTTCTTAAAGTACAATTAATAGTAGAAATAATCTTTGGGCTTGAGCCTTTTTGAATTAGCCGTTAGCTTCAGCCACCAGAACCAACTACCAACAGGAGGCATCAAATTAGTGCTGCTTTAATCATTGCTGCCGGTTGTTCCCTTCATTGAATAGTTCTGCTAAAAAACATCTTTTTTATCATTAGTTTGGGTAAATGATTTTAATAAATTGATCTGGTGGAAAGTTTTCTGTCTTATTTGGGTCTACACAAAAAAAAAACAAAAAATACACGCCTATATGGAGTGAGATGTTTCATTATTATTCTAACCAGATAACATGCTTTGTAAATAGAAATGTGAAAAAATGCAGTTTAGAAACAAAACTTTGAAAAAATTCTTAAAAGGTTTTTTGGGAAATTTTGCAGTTTTCTTAGATTAGATTTTTTTCTCATTTTGATTTCTTAAAATTTCTCATAAATATTTTTTTCAAATGTAACCACTTAAAACTCTTTTTTCTCTTTAAAGTTTTATTCTAATATATATATCTATATATATTTACATTGCATTTTCAAATTGTTTTTTACAGATCAAGCTTGCTCTTTATGCACACAAAGGGCGGTAAAAATGTATTTGCTGACATCCATGCAGACCAATAGAAATGCATCCTCACCTCTCACTACATAGGAGAGCCCGCCCCCAAAAAGTGAAGAGAATATGATCAGTAAAACACAAAATTTAAAGAATACGATTAATAAAACTCAATATGAAAAATAGAAAAAAAAACATTTAAAATAAAAATATGAAAAAAATAAATTTGTAAAACTCACTAAATAAATTAAATATGAAAATGTAAAATATGTAAAAAAAAAAAATAGAAAATTTGAAAAAATTTATGTGTAAAATCAGAAACAAGAAGATTAATATTACTCTAAAAACCTATTATTTATATAAAAGATTTTTTTGCTACTTAAATATAACAAATCTTTTCCTTTCTTTAGCAACAATGGTGGTACAAAAATGACTCCATACTGATAGGATTGAGATGAACCCAGCAACAATGGAGGTTTTATCATTATCCTCCACTCTGTCTTGACTCACCACACCATTGTCACAGACACGGATAATCATCCAATTTCACATTTGTCGGTTTGCTGTAAAACGCTCTGATTGGAACAGATTGGCTCACACAGTAGCTTCACAATGCTTCTGTCTCTGCTCTGCTGTGTTGATTACACCCTGCCCGTCCTAATTAGCACTGCTCCAGATCGCTGTATCTCCCATTCTCATGAGGCTTGCTGATCATACTGAGGTTTTCTTTCCTTTTTGATTCACATCTTTGTTTCACATTCATAATTCAAAATGTCAGGGGGGAAAAAAGTCCATTGTTTGTGTGCAAACCACAGGAATGGGTTTAAATGATTAGGTGGAGATGATAAAAATGCTGATTTAAATTCTACATGTGATGCAGTTCTTAATCCAGCTCTCAACAGGCACATGGATATGAAAATAGATTTTTTTTTATTCTTCCTAAAAACATAAAGGAAAAAAAAAAAGTGTGCTCTCTTGTTCGATATAACTATACTCTTCAACCTGTGACGTTTATGTAAATGTCTGTCCTTTTTACTTTTCTTTTTGCAAAATCTTGTTAGGCTCCTAGAAAGAAAGCATTGTAATTATTTTTGTTACATAGAATAAAACACATAAATGTCGAGAGTGACGTGTGTTTCTTCTGCAAGGCTGACCCCAAAAAGCGTGAGTCACCATCTCAGTGATGATGCCACACTGCTGCAGTGATGTCACCCGTAACGCTGTTGTCATGGTTACTGCGCTAAACCCACGTGGCAAGATGAGCAATATGGAAACTGATTGTTGTGTGTCATTTGCTGCACATATTTATGCAGCAGACAGAGCGGTGGGATGTAATGAGTGGGAGGATTGTTTACTCTTATTAACCAGACAGTGACGGAGAAGTAATGATGCTCTTAACAGCACTGAGGATCTACTTCATAAATCACTTTTGTTTAATCTCAAAGGTGCTTCCATTGAATGATTTTGATAGTTTTAAATAACACCATCCCACTTTGACTACAGCTGGTTTCTTCATGGGACTCACAACCCACATATTTTGTCTCTTTCCATTGCACATTCCCTAGCTCTCCATCACAGATCAATAAAATCTATTCTGAGCCTCGCTGCACCAGGCTTTTTCAGCTTAGTGGAAAAACCAAACGCCACTAAAGCTCACAAGCAGAATGGAGCAAAAGGGTGCAGCCTGAACAGCGGCCACAGGGTGGCACTGCGTGCTCACTCCCACCCAACTCCCTGCAGGTTGATAAAAGACCTGTTAAGGTCAGAGTTCCCTCATTGCAGTCTGATGTTCATATAAGAAGGTAAGATAACAGAGAAAAACAAAAACTGAACAAAGAACAAAACTAATCAGCTGCTGTCTGTAAAACAGTCTCCACTGCTGCTTAATAGCCTTCATCCATATAAAACCATAATTCAGATTTCAAGACAGAAGCATCATCTCCAGGTACCAACAATCAGACTCATGCAGTAACATAAACCGAAAACTGATTCTACTGTTAAATTAAACATACTTAAAGATCTAATGTTACATCTTTTTATGGAAGAGTAGAAAATAAAATGCCCTGCAAAATCATTCAGTGATGAACTTTATTTTTATTAAGCTTTTGTTTGAGAGATAAGCTTACTCTAGCCTAACAAAGCCTTGTTTTTGTTTTGAAAACATGCACATTGAAACAGACTAAGGGGTCCACCCCTTTGGGATGGGGATGGTTTGGCTTCTTTTGTTAGCCGGCAATGCCTCATACTCGTCTAAGAGTCTTACAGGTTGGTCGTTAAAGGGGATTGTTGGCCTGGCTGAATAGACAAGGTCCTCCACTCTTCTTAAGGGGCTGGTGCTGCGATGATAACAGGAATGGATTAACTCAATTGCTGCATTGCAGGTTTTTAAAAGCTGGAACCTGAGTCCACCCCCTCTGTTTAATGTTGATTTTTCTTTCTTAACATAGATGTTTAAGGTATTTTACAAGCAACTATGTGAAAAGTACAAAACGCACCTTGAGCTGTGATTCTGCTGTAATGACACCTTCACCATTTTGGGGGTTTCTACCAGCCTGTTAGTCTTTGCAAAATAGCTCCAGCTCTCTCAGGCTGAATACAGAGCTTCTGTAAAAACGTAATATTAAAGACATCTTTACACATTTCTATGCCAGTAGCTTACTTTGGTTGCATGAATGCTTTTAAAACATTGTTATTACCATTGAGTATCCTACCTATGACAATTCAAATAAAACTCTTAAAAACTCAATATATACTAAAGAACCTGAAGATGATGAAAGATACAACACTACAAATGAAAAGAAACTTGACTAAAAATATTTGTTACACAGTGGATGAAAGGCAGACACACAACATCGCCAACATTTATTTCCTTTTTATCAGTTCTTCAAGCTCATTTTCCAAGGCTTTTTCTCAAGAACACAAATTGCATCCTCTCTTCTCTGTCTTTCTTTACCCACTCCTTCCTGAGGCTGCAGATGTCAGTAGTTCTTCTGTAAGACAATTTGAGAAACGTCAAACCAGCTTGGACACTCATTGTACCAAGCATAATTCTTTTATTGCTTCTTTTATACAATTCAGTTTTTTTTATTTACAATTTTTACAATTCCTTCTCCATGTTTACCATCAACAGGTTGCATCGATGCCCCAAATAAGAGGTCTTCAACAGGTCGTCCGTATCCCCTAGGGGTCCACGGAGGTACCGCATTGGTTGGTCACGAAAGTTTTGGTTGATTAGAGTTTTTTTTTTTTTTTATATTCCCCCCCTGCAATTTTTTTCCACTAATTGAAATGTCTTTAAACACACATTGAAATTATTTCAACAAGCTGTAGTAAACAGAACAAATGGAGGCAGAAGATATATTTCAGTCATCAATGCCAGTGGCGGTTCTAGACAAAATGTACCAGGGGGCTAGGAGGGGGCCAGAGTGTTTTCATGGGGGAACAGAAAAGCATGAAATAAAAAACAGGTCAAGGGATTCAAATATATTAAGAGAGCTGCATGAAGTGAAATTTCTATTCAATTAGGTTTAATTAAAATTCTTTCTTATTAGGTCAATATAAATGCAAATTTTAGGAATTTTACATATTTTTGATATATAGATGTGTGTGAAGGACCACTGGCTCTGGTGGCAAGTTTTTTGTTTTATTTGGCAAAATTTTTATTTGATTTGTGTTTATCTGAATGTGTCAATTATTATCCCCCCAATACATGAAAAAAGTAAGAATGTATTATTATCTAGAGACTATTAATAACAGGAGGTGAAATGCAGCTCCAGACGAGCGGCGTGTGGTGACATCATCAGTACACTTCTGTTCTAATTGACCAATATTTATGTTGTGTGCTCCCGTTTTCTCAGAGTCCACACTTTCCTGTCTTCTTCTTAAGAACATACTTGGCAAGAAGACGACTCCGTATTCGCGTTTTTGTGAATTGAGAAATGGCATTAGTAGCATAGCCCTCCATTCCGATTAGCATCTCCTATCAACAGCCGCACATACGCTAGCTTATTCAGTCAACCCGGTCGTCTTCTTTTATATGGTTCATCCTCATCTTCACTACCTCTTCTTAGTTCTTCCTTTTCAGCAATTTCAACATGTTCAGGTTCAAATTGAAAAGGTTTGACATGAGTTATTGTTATTTTTCCCAGGAGGGAGCAATGCTAGCATACCCTAGCATATGTCATTTACTCTAAATTCTTTGCAGCATAATCAACATGGTTATGTCCGTGTGACAATGTTTTTGTGCATTTATAAAAACTAAAAAGTTTACAGTATTTTACATCAAAAATGTATATTTCCAAAAAAAATCTATTGCCACAAATAATCCTGGATCCCTTTAAAAACATGGTGCCACGATGTATTAGTTACCTTCACGATAGCATGAATAGTTATTTTATATTAAAGGGCACCATTCACAGTCCAGTGGGACTTTTAATTCTAAAGGACAAAATTACAATTGTCAAAGGTCCCACATAATTTCTTTGCATATTAAGACTGGAACAAGCTACAACTGATCTTACCCTTTATATAAAACAGATAAGAGATTGAAGTCACCAATTTAAAAAAGCCTCACCAAATTACTGAGAAAATGCCAAGTCAATTTTGTATTAAACATGAGTGCAAACCACTGAGACAAACCCACACATCTGTCGCAGTATTCAGCATGCATGGGTAAAGACACTAATGGCTTTTAGTACAACCTTTTTTGATGAAGAGTACATCCATTATCAGCTACCTTTAGGCTAATTTATTCCCAATTGCTGATTTATCCCCTCCCTTACTCTCTCTTGTTCTCAGCAAAAGTCACCCTGCATTCACGTTTTTCTCAGTTTTAACCAAGTTTTGCCTTTAAGGTTATTTTTATTGGTTCGGATAAACATTTATAATTGCCACAGTCATTGTGGCCTTTAAGTTATTTATTTTATTTTTGATTTTTGATAGACATTGAGAAGCATTACAACACCTAATGAACAGTCAATGGCTTAAGTTTGAGTCTGTGGATTTTTTTTAACCCAAAACCACACAGGGTGAATGATACAGATAATCCACACCACTCTTAAAGTCACCAAATGTCTTTTGGCTCGTTTTACCTCTTTCCACAGTGGAAAATTATAATTTTTTGAGGATGGACCATGGATTTTTGCAAAGTGGAAGTTTGAAAGATTCCAGAAACCTTGTCCATCCATTTTCCATCACACTTTTCCAAGCACGGTTATGACAGGTGCTGGTGCCTATCCCCAGCTGTCTACGGGCGAGAGGAGGGTTACACCCTGGACAGGTTACCAGTCTATCGCAGGGCAACACAGAGACAAACAACCACTCACACCTAAGGGGAATTTAGACAAGACTTAACATGCTATGTTTTTGGACTGTGGGAGGAAGCTGGAGTACCCAGAGAGTGACAGATGCTCAGTGAGAACATGCAAACCTCAATGCAGAAAGACCCAGGCTGGGAATTGAAACCAGAACATTCTCGCCACTCAGCAGACACAGACCTTTTCCATCTTTTTTAAATTCTTGTGCAAAAATCCATCTGTGTTCAAGTTTAAACCAGGTGTTGATTTTAATGGGGGTGGCAGAATTTGGACGTAGCTCTTGTTCACCATTATTCCAACACCTTTATGGCAGGGGGGTTTCACCATTAGAGGAGCAGAACATTGACTCATCCAGATATCCGTGTTATATTACAGCTGTCAAACACCACAATCTTTGTTTACCTAGTAGATTTTTTTCCCCAGCAAACATTCAAAAAGTTTATGCGGGCAGGTGCAAATTCCAGTCAAATCTACAGGTGTCCATTTTGTTGTAGGGACAACAAAACCAAACCATGTTTAGCCCAAGACCAGAGTACACCGGGACTAAGGAAAGACCAAACCAGAGTCCCAGACTGCAGAACACAATAAAATGTGAAACATGATCAAATGTGATTCTCAAACTTATCGGAACGACTCATCCATCCATCTATTGTCGTCATGCTTTATCCTGGCTGGGGTCGCTGTGGTGCCAATGTCCAGCTGTCTACGAGCGAGAGGCTTGCTACACCCTGGACAGGTCGCCAGTCCATCGCAGTGCAACACAGAGACAAACACCATTTACACAGACAGCTAAGGAAAATGTAGAGATGCCAATTAACCTAACTGTCATGTTTTTGGACTGTGGAAGGAAGCCAGGGTTACTGGAGAGAACCCAAACATGCTCAGGGAGAACATGCAAACTCCATGCAGTAATACCGCAGGCTGGGAATTGAACCTGGAGCCCTCTTGCTGTAGGGCAGCACTGCTACCCACTGCACAACTGAGCAGCCTGGGCGGTTCACGTTTTTCTAAATACCTAAATATGAAGCAGTAGAGCTGAAAAACACTATCTACTTTCAATACTCCTTCCTGGTCGGCCCAAGACAACCACAGCTTTCTTTCTTATAGGACAATTTAAAGGGGGGCAGAGAGGGGTAACAGACTAAATACAAAATAGATTATTGGCCATGCTTTTGCTTGGTTTTTAATCAATGCATTTTACAAATATACAAGCAATATTGTTAAAAATTAATTGGAAATATTTCTAAAATAGTAAAAGACCAATACCACCAAACAGTGATCTCAAGTGCATAAATCCCTCTCAACCTACAGTAGTGATCCAAAATCAAAACCATTTACCTTCCATTTTGAGTCAGAAGGTTAAAACTAGGATGGTCCCAACAGGATAATGATCCCAAACACAAATCAAAATTGGTTTAGCAAAGAACCAGGCTTTCTGACATTAAGATTGGCCCATTTAAAAGGGTCTCGCAATTTTTAGGGGTAACCCCACAATTGCCATTAGCCTGTTGATGGCAATGGAAAACTTATCCCCAATTTATCTGGTACATCTTGAGTTTCAAAACCCCAGAAGAACCCTGGTTGTTGTAACTTGCAAACCTTACCAGTCAGACTGACTTAAAGGTCGGACAAGGACGAGACTGACAGAGTCATTGGAAACAGGTAAGGAACTCCTGTCTGACCTGGACAAAGAAAGCTCTCCTATTCCGGTCAAGAACTGTACCTTTGAGTAGGTTTTCCTCATCCTCAATGCAAAACGCCACATTAGATGCTATGAGAAGAAGAAGACCTGTAGGTCTTATCATCTACGAAAGAAATACTTGTCGCCCAAAAGATCGGCAACAACTCCATATAGATGTTGGAGATCGGCCTGTTTTTCAATGTAGTCCTGTTTCTCTGACTGTGACTGGCTGGGTGTGCTCTAATCATTCTCTGACATGGGAGCTGGCTCAGAGCTCATCTTTTACAGTTCTTCTGTCTCCTTGAACCCCAGTTGGCCTCGGCAGATGGCCAATCACACTTAGCCTGATTCTGCCTTTCCTGTTAAAAGGGAGTGTTTCTTCTCCACTGTCGCTACAAGCATGCTTAGTGTGAGGAATTGCCTTCAAGTCTATGAGTCAATGGAATAATTGTTTTTTCTTAAATAGAAAACTTGGAATCAATTTGACTGTCTGATGTGGTGAACTGAAAGTGCGTTGAGATGACATGTGTTGTGAATTGGCGCTATAAAAATAAACTGTTGAATTGAAAAACAGACACAGGGGATTTGTTGGCTGAGCCTAAAAATCTCGTTAATGCAAACTATGAACAAGCCCACTGACAAACCCTACTGTTTTTTTGTTTTTTTTTGCTCTATTTAAAACCTACAATACTGTAGTGTTATGAAACAATCCTGATGCGATGTTAGTCCAATTACGCAGAGTCAGTCCGCTATGAAGATGCTCCCAGTGGAATATGGTGTCTGAGAGAAGCAGTGTGGCTTCCACTTCATGGGAACCTGAGCGGTCACATCTGAATAATTGTAACTTGCAATTGAAAAGCTGCTTCTAATACACAGACCATTAAGTTTATGTGAACCTATTAATGATAAAATTATACTGTTTATTACTGTAGATAAGTTAAATATAGTCAATAGATTTAAACATTCCACTTTTAATGACAAAGTTAGTAACCCCACATGATCAGCTTATGTAAAATTGACAGAAACTGCTCACATTCATGCATATTTATATGATTAAGGTAAAAACCTCCCTAAAGCCATACAGTCTGAAATAAAGAGAGAGTTGGATATACACTGAAAAATAAAACCCACAAGGTGTTCAAATAGTGAAAGTAAACAATTTATATTCCTCTCGATCATCCTCATGGCTATTTTTATATTGCGCATGAACTTCCCATGAGTCTCTTTGCTAAACTGCACCATCAACACCAGGACAGTGGAGGCGGGGTCAGACTGAATAAGGAAGCAGGACTCCAATTGGTCAGTGGCAGGGGGAGCAAATCAAACTAGGGAGCAGAGAGAGAGTGATTGAATGGGACAGAGAGATACAAGATGGGAAGGGGTTGAAGTGAATGGGTTGGGGGGGGGGGACACTGAGAGGGGGCGAAAAGAGAGGCAGAGAGGTGGCAGCAGATGGACCGTTGCACAGCCTGAAACACTTTAACCGAGGACAGGCAGAATGTGCGACTGCAGACGTGCATGCAGTCAAACAGTGATACAGGAGGGACAGAGGGAGAGACAATAACTGTGAAGCAGAGGGAGTCTTTTATGTCCTCTGGATTGGATGCTGAGAGCAGTAATCCTCTTTGGGGGGGAAAAAAACTGCATACTGGGTACAGAGCACAAGGTAGAAGAGTGAACTCTTCTGCTTTCCGTACTTTCTGTGTGATTTGAGGGCAGGTGCAAGCCGTATCATATATACAAGCACTCTTGATCCTAACAAATGTGAAAGACAGAAGAGGGACAGTTTGTTTATTTAGTTGCACCTTCTTCCTGTTTGTCTTCTTTTTTTCATCTGAGAGGAACACAGTGTCCTTTTCCAAAATAGAGTTTGAGTTGCAACTCTGGAAGCACAGGCAGAGGGACTCTCTATGGTGAAGATGAGTCTGGACCCCATACAGGTGATGAGTGGACAGGTTAAAGAGCTCAAAGTTTCCCCTTCATCCAACGGAGACACCAGAGGATCCTGGGAGGAGAAAGAGGTGTTTGACCCAAACCAGCTGGACCGAACTGCCAAACCAAAGCCGGTAAGTGTCACAAACTATCACCATAGATCATACTGTATTTTAGTCTGACATCTATATGTTTAGAAAGTCAAACATGCCTCTGTGCTCCTCATCTGGCCTGACTCCCTCTCTGAGACAGACGTACTTGTCTCCCTCGTCCATCTTAAAGCGTAGCTGTTAAATGTCTCATTCCAGGAATCCATGGAGGTCAGGAACACTGTGTATCACTGAATCCACCGACTTTAGTGATGGCCTCATACTGTGTTACAAACTTGCTCCCATTGGAATTTCAGACGGGCACAGCAAAAGATTTACATTAACACATGACCTGTCATTCCAGTCGTACTGACTGAACCGGGGTTTCTAAACCTTAATCACATAAAGTGATTTAAACCACTTTATGGTTTCAATCAGATTTCTAGACAAGATCATTAACCTACAGAATGTAATTAATTTACTCTGGAAAAAGTATAACCATTCTCAAATTAAAAAGATTATGTTCTGATATCACATCTTAAATATTTGACTTCACAGAATCTGAATTTAATCCCTTGTTAATCACTTATTGATGTGAAAAATAATACTGTACTTGACCCAACTTTAAATCTTTTCCCTGTTCAGGTACCCTGTTTCTGAACATTTCAGTTGATGAACTAAACTAATATATTGAAATTGAACCTAATGTACTTAATTTTTTACATTTCAATTGACTCAAAAATAATTTCCATTTCCCATCTTACAAACTCTATTAAAAAACAGAAAAAAACACCTGGCCAACAGATTACTTTAAATGTATTTATTAAGTGTTAATATAGCCTTACTGTAAATGGTGTAAATCCAGCTGGTGTAAATTGATGCTAACTAACCTCGGTAAGCAGTAGCAGTTAGCATCTGTCGCTAACAAGCTCACCACAACAGCCCTCCCGCTCTTTATAACGTAACACTGGAGGCTCCGGCTGCCAGTGGCGGCCGGGTATCCAGGATTTAACCCGAACAAAACTCCACACTGTACCTTCAAGCAATGTTTGTTTAGCTCTGGATGTAGCCCGGTTGAACGAGCGAGGGCTTTTTGGCTAGCCAACTTTAGAGATTCATTGTCATAACGTTATCAGTAAATGCGTAAAACTTCTCAGACATCAGCTAGCTAATATCAACTAGTTAACTAGCCAGCTATTACATTGATTATATGCAACTGCTTTGCTACTTGCGATAATTATGGATGAAATCCACCCAGGATGTAGAGACAACGAAAATGGCGCTCTCTCATGGTCTGGGACTTGGACTTGCTTTGATTGCGTGCAAATCGCAATCAAAAACTTTGTTTTAAGTCCTTTGTACATGTATTTATTTCAAGTTGAATCAAACTTGTCGTTTCAAAATCCAAAAAGAATGGGTTACACAAATCTATACTTTTATCTAGTTTACAGTGACAGTCATCAGTTTGAATGAACAGCTACATGTTACACTTTTTTTGACCCAAAATAGTAAAAACACATATATGGGGTGCCGTTTGTAAAGTTAAACCGTCAAGAATTAGGAACAATATTTATGGTTATTTAGCGTGTTTTAAGAGAAAAATAAAGGGTTAATTTTTTTCCAATTCATTTTTTCACTATGTCATTTATTCATTTTTAAAAATCTTACTTTGTTAAATAAATATTTAGTTTGGAGCTAAATATTTAATTTGCAAAATAAGTATGTAGTTTGTTGAAAAAATATTTAGCTCCAAACTAAATATTGTGCGATTTTTTTCAATCGTTACAAGCAGCTACCACAGGGTTTCGTCGTACAGTGTGAGTTCACAGCTAACGATGCATGTTCAGCACGACGCTTTGATGCGATCTACCTGCTCACACTGTACGTCTTAAAAACCTGGGGGACTCATCTATCCGGAAGCCAAACCAGTAGAACAGGAATATGAAGCTCACTAGAGTGAAACGCGCTGCCTTGGTAATTTTTGCAATTTTCAGCTGAAAGCCCTAGAAGAAAAGGCGACAACGCCATGCCTACTACGGTCTGTCAATTTTACAGAAAGAACTCCATTTCACTCGCACCCCCGTCATGCTTCTATGTTTATATCTGAGAGGAAGAAGAAGAACAAGAATCCTTGTTTTCGCACTGAGCGATTTGCCCACGACGGTCGACTGAAAATCTCATTTTCACCCGACCTCAAAATTCCTGATCGGGAGGTGGTCGTGACAGGCTGATCACCCCTCGTTACCAGTGTTGCCAACTCGTCAGTAAAGAAAGTTGCTATTGGCTTTGCTATGAGTCGCTAGAAGCCGCTGAATGACGTCATTGCCTAATTTTCATAATCTGCCACATGATGTGATGTACAAGTTATTGGCGATGTGGGAGAAATGACGTTGTTAGAAAGAGACAAAATGAGTAAAAACATATAGAATGTATAGCGCTGTCCATTAATGTTTGTTTATCTATTTATTTAGTTACATTTTTTCTTTTTTTTCCCCCTTGTGGTCTACTAAGGAGCTTAAAAGCATGGTAAAACATGAAAAATTTGAACCATAAAATTGTTTACATTACAATAATATTAACAATCTAAATGGAAAAACACACATCGGCTGTATTTGTTCACAAACACCTCACGAGGGCCGACTGCATTTCAAACATGTTTGATTTTCTCCCGACCGTACGATTCCTGATCTGGAGGTGGTCATGAGAGGCTGATCGCCCCTCGTTACCTCTTGTACACTACATGATGCACGATCAGGCTGAAACTCGGCCCGATCGAATAAATTCTCGCACGACTGTAAAATAGGCCTGAAAAGGGCAAAAAAAAAAATCATTACCATACGCCCGGCTTAAATGGTAAACTTTATAGTTATCACCCAGTTTTCTCATGGGCAGTGATAAACAGGTGTTTTAACTTCGTCTAAATTCAGTTAGCTTTCAGGGAAGTTTCCTACAAGTTAGCCTGAGTCTGAAACAAACTCTCACAGTTAAGGTTTGAGATCTTTTTTCGGCTTTTTTAAGACATCAGTTCAGTATGAAAATGACGTACTGTAACACTTTGGAAGTGTTCTCATTTAATATCATAAGATTCGTATCATATCATTTAATTTCCCTTTGGGATTAATAATGTGTTTTAAATTGAATTTCTCAGTGGCTTTGAAAAGGATCTATTGCAGCTTCTTTTGTAGTTTTTTTTTTAATATGAAGCAGATCATACACAGAAGCAGAAAAGTGAGTGTAGATGACAAACTTCTAAATCTTATGATGCTAAAAGTAGCTAAACACTTCGTAATCTCTGCTCGGTGTCTAGTGGTGTATTTTTCATCTTCAGATTTGAAAAAAAATCTGATCTTTGGGCTTTAAATATCACCCAAACTATTATTGTATTACATCACTCTAAATGCTCAGCAGCTCAGATATACTGTATTTTTGCCCTTTAATGGCGTTGTATGTGTTAGCAT
This sequence comes from Cyprinodon variegatus, assembly GCF_000732505.1. Taxonomy (NCBI): domain Eukaryota; kingdom Metazoa; phylum Chordata; class Actinopteri; order Cyprinodontiformes; family Cyprinodontidae; genus Cyprinodon; species Cyprinodon variegatus. Next base: position 531,097 of record NW_015150792.1, read on the forward strand.
CAGACTAACAGGGGAAATAGTCTAAGAAATTATTAAGGAAGAAAAATATCACAGTTACACAGTGGTAAGATAGTTATTACTGGTTTATAAATAACAACATCTAACAGACATTCTTGTCAAAACACTTTAGGTTTTAACTGAATTGAAAAGTTTCCTTTCAGCTTCATTTATAGTTAGGTATCTTTTATAGATACTTATAGACCACTATGAAAAATGTATGTCAGCAAATAAGCTATTTCTGTAAATATGCTGGTATATTTAGAGATGATAACCAAAATATGTTATCACAGTCTTTCCAATAAACTCCTATGACTACAGTTTAGTAATTTTAACAAACCACTGACTGAAAGCACCCAAAGCCTTAATTTTGTTAATGAAAAATCTTCATTAGTAGTTTTCTAACTTTAATTCATCCCAATCAATTCAGTTTCTTTATATAGCGCCAATTCACAACACATGTCATCTCATGGCACTTTACATAGACAGTACTGTCAGACTCGTTAAGAAAACTAGTTGATTGCATTAAGTCGTTGACTTGCAAGACCTGCTCTTCCTGACTGAGATTGCGGGGACTACTTTTGCCTGCATTTTGTCGTTAAGTCTTGAACAATCCCTCACAACAAGCATGCATATAGCAACAGTGGAGAGAAAAACTCCCTTTTAACAGGAAGAAACCTCCATCAGAACCAGGCTCAGTGTGAAGCGGCCATCTGCTGAGGCCGACCGGGGTGCAAGGAGACAGAAGCAGAGATACAAAAAGAATCAGATGTACAAAAGGTAACTGTTAACTAGCTCCACGGGTGGCCGGTTCAGGAAACACACAGCCAGACAGACAAGCTCCAAGCCAATTCTGCTAGTCACAGTAAAAGAAACAGGATGACACTGGAAACGGTCCAATCTCCAACATCTATAAACAGAGATGTCGATGGCAGCAGCACAGCTGATATTTCAATCCAGGTTGGAGTCACAGCCAAACAGGAACACACCAGATGAAACTACTATCATGAGAAAAAAGCAGAGAGAATATAAAATAATGAGCGGAACTTAAAAAAAAAACTCTGCAGGATGGGAGAATAAACACATAATGAAGCAGAATGCAGTGTATTCTCATTATGAGTTCGTATGAATCGTACAAAAAGTTATGCACCGTAATTTCGTACGTTTTGGACGTTTTTTTCGTCGTATGCGCATGCGCATCTTACGCACCATTCAAGAACATAGAATTTAAAATACAATTAGCCCTAACCCTGAACCTACAGCTAACCTTAAGATATAAAACAGCAAGCAACGTAGTTAGAGACATGAAGAAGTAATTATTGCACTGTTTTTCCCAGTTTTACGTCCGTCCGCGGATCTGCTTTTTTGTCTGTCTGCCAGCGCATGCGCACTGATCTGTTTTTTTGAGGAAAAACGCCCAAAACGTACGAAATAGTGTGCATAACTTTTTGTACGATTTCATACGAACTGATAATGAGAATATGTTGCAGAATGAGGAAAGTGGTCCCTATGTGATCCACCAGCCCAAACATATAGCAGCACAAATACAGAAAATAGCTCAGGATAGCCTTACTATTTTGCATGAGGTATAAGAAAGATAGAGCCACAGTAGGGCCAAGAAGAAACATCACTCTGTTTTTAATTGTATGTTTAATAAAAAACGGAAAGTTTTAAGCCTGGCCTTAAAAGTAGACAGGGTGTCTGCCTCACGGACTTAAACTGGTAGTTGGTTCCACAGGAGAAGAGCCTGATAACTAAAAGATCTGCCTCCCATTCTACTTTTAGAAATTCTAGGAACCACTAGTAAACCTGCAGATTGAGAGCAAAGTGTTAGGAACATAAGGAACAATCAGATCTCTGATATAAGATGGAGCTAGGCCATTTAAGGCTTTATATGTGAGAAGGAGGATTTTAAATTCTATTCTGGATTTAACAGGAAGCCAATGAGGAGAAACCAGGATAGGAGAGATATGAATCTCTCTTTTTCATTTTCATCAGAACTCTGGCTGCAGCATTTTGGATCAGCTGAAGGCTTTTAACTACGGTCTGTGGACTTCCTGATAGTAAAGAATTACAATAGTCCAGCCTTGAAATAACAAACGAATGGACTAGTTTCTCAGCATCACCCCTGGACAGGATATTTCAAATTTTTGCAATATTCCAGAGATAAAAGAAAGAAATTTAAGAAACCTTTTTAAAATGGGATTTAAATGACAGATCCTGATCAAAAATATCACCTAGATTTTTTACTTTATTTTCTGAGATCAGTTTAATCCCATCCAAATGAAGTGACTGACTAATCAGTTTATTTTCTAAAGACTGGTCCAAAGACTATAACTTCTGTATTGTCTATATTGAAAAGGGTTAGTTTCATCTGGATTAATAGACAGGTTTATCTGGGTATCATCAGCATAAGAGCGGAAATTATCCAATGCCATCTAATAATTCCCATTTGGGAGCACCTACTATACATAGTAAAGAGAATTGGTCCTAGCACTGATCCCTGTGGTACTCCACACGTAACCCTGGAGGTCTTTTAGAGCAAAGTACGATTATTTAAAGGTCATTTTACGCTGCTTCAGAGATAAATAGTTGTTAGCTGTAAAGCAATCCTATAATTTTGTTGTTTTTTCAAACAAATTTCATTTATTTAGTTACATTTCCAAATGAAAAGTTAATAATAATGTTTACATTATTCATTTATTTGTTAATGTAAGCATTAATTAAAGGAAAGTTGATTTATTTTATTTGTCCTCAAAAGCTAGCTGCTAGTTAGCAGGAGTTCGGTGTCTCTGCAAGAGTAACTGCAGCTTTTACTGAGCAGAATGTTTCAAACTGCTTTTGAATTCATAGATGACAATTGATGGGGCAACGTTGCTGTTAATTGCAAAAATATAACTGATCTACAAAAGCAATGAAAATACATCAGTAGCTTTAATATATTCCATAAAAATTCAAAAAATATCCACTGGACTTGGTTTTCTAAGATTTGAAGATGTTTCGCCACCTCTCCAGGAAGCTTTCTCAATTCAAATGTCTGGATCCGCAGTGACTTTGAGTCTTATAAAGACAAAGCCTTGTATCGCTTGGAAACATGCAAAAACAAGCGATACAAGGCTTTGTCTATATAAGACTCAAACTCACTGCGGATCCAGACATTTGAATTGAGAAAGCTTCCTGGAGAGGTGGCGAAACGTCTTCAAATCTTGGAAACCAAGTCCAGTGGATATTTTTTGAATTTTTACGGAATGGCTATAAGCTGGATGACTGAGAATCTTCATCACCATATACTGTAGCTTTAATATAGTTACAGGTCCACAACTTTTGTGCTGCTGGAGGCCGTTCTCAAGATTCCTGCTTTCAGTGGCAGATTAAATATTCATACAGTATCAGGGTCAGGGATATTACTAATTTAAAGGCTTAGATTGTTCTGTAGACATTATACAGGCACAACATAATAAAGTAAATATATTCACATTAACTGGATTAACTGGCAAGTGTAATATTTTGACAAAGATTGACAAGATCCAAGATGTAACGACTAGAAAAATACAGTGTCAGGCCAGCAAACCATCAAACGTAGTCGAAAAAAAGTCTAAGTGGTGAATCTGCCAAAGGGTCCACTTAGCCAGCCAAGGCTAAATGATGAAGCTGGGGACTTACTTCAACTTATCCACTCATGAGAATCTGTAGCTGAATCCTCTGAAAAAGTTCCACGCTGATTCTGATTGAATTGCATCAAAGTTTGTTGGGTATTGGACTGCACGGTCATAAAGCCATTCAGGATTTGCACAGTAAAGACGAACGACTTGATGCCTGGGAACACTCGTTCCAGCTTGCCCTATTAAAAGAAGGCAAGCTGTCAGAAAAATGTCTTGCTGTCACACATTGGTAATGCCCCCAAACCTTTGCCACCAAGCAAAAATATTTTGGGCGGATCCCAATATGACTTTGAAGTGTTGAAAATTAAATTATGTATCTACAAATTAGATTTTTGTTTCAAATATGCAGTAGCTAGGCATATTTGGCCCTAAAATATTGGTGTGACGGCTAGTAGTGTCCATACATCGATGGGTCACTGTTTTGGATGCAAAGACACCATTACACATGGAACAGAAGGTCGTAATGTTAGGCTTCCCCAATATGCAGCTATAATTTATGTGCACAGAAAATTATAATAATTGCATTTAGAAGTATAGCCAACATTTTTTTACTCTCTTTACATATTATAATATAGATGGATTTCTAAGTTAGCTGTAACAGTGTTAGCTTAGGAGTTTTTTATTATTTCCTCTGTGCATTTTGTTTTTTTTTTACTTTAAAATGTACCATGAGAACTCTTATCACCGGAAGCAGGACCTCTGCTTTTTGTCTTGGAGGATTCAGTAATTTTCCTTCATGATAACAGCTTTCATTTTGGGAACAGAGTCATGTTACTGTGGGCTATGAATAAAACACATCCAAAGCAGATCACCGTGCCAGATGTCCCAGGTTAGATGCAATATTTATCAGTGGTCCAGCACTTGCGTACAGTAATAACACATCTGTAGGATTTCAATCATTCCATGCTTAACAAGGCTTGTTTTTAAAGAACAACATGGGTCATATTTCAGAACAACATTGCTGCTAGAGGCAGTGCGTACAGTCACACTCCTGTGTTACCATGTCTGCCAAGACTTGGACAGACTGCATCATTACTGGCCTTTACCTTATCTATAAATAACCGCAGTCTGCACTCACCCAGCTACTTTCTGCTCACACCCCCACCTCTATTTTTCCATTTTATTCTCCTGGAAACCCCTTTTCCTCTGTCTGCAGAGCTTTGATTTATAAAAAAAAAGAAAAAAAGAAAAGAAAGAAAAAACACAAGTTATTGATTCATTATACATGGATGCCAGCAGCACTGTTAAGTTAAAGCTCTGAAAGGATTTATACGTAGAGCAGAGGCTTGGCTTCAACTTAAAAAAAAAAAAACACATTGTTGTTTTTTTGCCCCAAAATACACCAAGCTTTGAAATTACATGGATTTCCAGAGAAGCAGAATCACCCGACTGACGTGTTCCCGCCGGATAGGAGAGCTGCTGTGGGAGAGAGGGCAGGCAGTTAACACTTCCAGTATCAAATCACAGCAATGAGCTGGACGCTGGCCCTGTGGATCACCCCCCAGACTGTGTGACATGTTATTCATAGAGTAAACTGACTCTAATGGATAAACTGCACCAAAACGTTTCATACAGCTGCAAATCTGTCATAGATCACAGTGTCCCCCACAAACATAGAGCTTTGACTTGTATAGCTCCAACCTGTATAGTGTTACCTTCATGTTCCTCATTCTGAAATACTCTGAAAATCAAAGTCTTATATAAAAAAAAGCTCTGCACAATAAAAGAAATCTCATTATAAAAACAATAATAACTGATTCATCTTCAGTCTGTTGAATAAAAACAAACTGTTATTCTGCTAAGGTGACAGGAAGACGGGCCCGGAAGGTGGAGGGAGGCGTGTTCTTTGTAAGTATGTCCCATCGTCACGTAAGGCTGAACGCGTCTGTTTTTTCTCCATCTGAGTGACCATCGGTCCTGACTTTCTCACCCTACATGTTTAACCTTTCCTGCTGATGTTGCTCCTGCATGATCACAAACAAACCCACGCTACTAACCAGCCGCCTGACCCCGATCCATAAACATGTGTGTTGTGCTGATTCACCCTGCTCTGGATGGAACTGAGCTAATGACCCAACAGCTGTGACCCTTAATGTGTGTATCTGCGCATCATTATGGGTGGACACGAGTCAAAATGACACCCAGGGAGCACAGGTACAGGAAAACAGCATATGCCTGTTAGAAAAAAAACCCTGAATGATAACGGTAAACAAAAGCTTTGCATGCATTTGTATCCAACCTCTTTAAACTGATATCCATTAATAAAAACTGTGATTAGTTGCCTATAAATTTAAATTATGATAAAATGTAATTTATTTTCTGTTTTGCCAACGTGGCTCTGGAAAATTTATGTCCTGGAGTTAGATAATTGCCCACATGATTTGCTTTCACAAGTAGACCATTATGGTTGCTGCCATGATGATTGGGTTGGTAATTATGTATGAAACTTTATTAAAAATGGCTCAGGGTATACAATCGTATGCAAAGGAGGTGGGAAAGGAAATAGGATAAGATTTAAGAGGAGAGAGAGAAAAGAGGTAGAGTAAAAGAGAGGGAGAAAGAAAAAAGAATAGAAACAAGACAAGAAAAACAAAAAACACAACAGAGAATAAACAGCAGGGTCTAGATGAAAATGAAAGAGAAAGAGCACAGAGGACAAAACAAAGGAAAATTACAATAGACTAGTCATAAGAAGAGCAAATATCCCACAGACGTGCAGTCAGTACATGCATATATTAAGGAAAACCTGTGATGATGCATGTAGTGTTAGTGTGTATCTGTGGACACTTGGAATAAAATGCCTGTGATACATATGCATGTGTATCATGGATTTACAGGACTCCTTCATAAGGAGAATATGCTCAATACCAAAGTGTGAGCAGCTTCAAATTATGTTGGGGGTCCAGAGCCCAAGGACGACTTAGAGGTGACTAGAGCCGCAAGTATCCATAGCAACCCTCAACTTCAGGGACACAGGAAGGGCAGATATAGGTACGGCCACACCCAACGAAGACACTATGGCACCACCTTAGGGGGTAGAGTCCAAGTACAGCCCAGGTTCAGCTCCAGGCTCCACCCCAGACCCATCCTCCATTATCATTCACCTGATCCCACCAAAACACACCCACCATGTCCCCAATCAAAGGTCCTTCCTGCTGGAGCCACAGTTGGCCAATGTCCCTACTACCCTGCCTAAATCCCTAAGCCACCCACCCCTTGGAGGGACGATGCCAACTATAACCTCCCCAGGGCTTCCCAACAAACCCCACATCCATCCCCAAACATCAGAGCAGGGAGCCAACCCCCGGCCTTTCTGTGCCCTCACATTCATAAGGCCCTCTCTTACTCATGGTTGCCAGGCAGCCCACCACCCTAAGCCAAGAGAAGACCAAGCCTGGGCACCATAGACAGATTGATGGCAGCCAATCCACCTGACTGCAGGCACANGCCAATCCACCTGACTGCAGGCACACGCCAGAGATAAAAATGTGCAACAGAGCAGAACCCCAGGCCAGATAGTTCTGGGAGAGCTAAAAACCCCAGCCAAGCTGCAATCAACCCCAAGGGTCAAGATCAGACCTCCTTCCCACCGAAGTGTGGACACACCCCATGCCAGCCCCTCTCCTGTTCATATGTGGTGCTGCCTTTGAAAAAGCTTAACCTCTCAACATCCACCTCATTTTGAAATAATCCCCACCTATTTGCATTCTCAAATGGAAGAGCAAGTAATGAATGAATAATGAGGAAATGTCAGCCCAAATTATATGTGTCATACATCATTTGAAAGAAATTTGGGTGAGTAGAACACAGCCCAAGCTGCATCGATAAAAACATGACTCAAAATTGTTGTTTTTTTATTCTCAAAAATGACAGCAGTAATAAAGCCATGCTTGAGGATAGGCATGTCTCATTTTATTACATTAGTTCTACATCATGTCACTCACAAATGCAGAAAATTTCAGACCTCTAGCTACAACAGTTCCAGAGCTGTGGGGCTTTGAACTTTTGGTGTCACCAGCGTCTCCAAATCTCTCCAATTGTGCCAAATGCTTTTACTCAGCTGTTTGACCCCTAGAATAACACTGAAGTATTTTAATGGCCACAAAACATTTGTGAAACAAGTATTTTTTTTAGAATCAGTGAATATAACAAAATTTAACATTTATAAACCTAAAAAAACATAAAAGTTTATTAAAAATAATGAAACTGCTGCTTTTCAAGCTAAAATAAGCCCCAGTTGCTTTTCTGAGCTGTATTTCTTTTAAGCTTAAGGCATTGTAATAAAACAAAATCAGCATCCAAACTTAAAAAAAAAATAGGACTGTTGTTATTTAGCTTTGAGCTGCGCTCATTGATCCACTCTCAGCTATGTGTTTCACTCTTATTATGTTATGGACCAACAAAAGCTTAGCATGCATTTTTCCTCTTTCCCCTTTAAATAATATTCATTAATAAAACCTCTGATTAGCTGCCTTGAAGATTATGTTATGATTACATTTACAGCTGTGTGTAAATCCTTGTTTGTATGTTCACAGCTATTCTGTATAGGGGCGGAGCTAGGGACCGTTGCCCTTAAATCCTGTGAAATCTGATCGGCCTCATCAAGGTGCACCCCTGATATTGGACATGTCTCAGCAGCAGGTCACTCCTGCAAAGCATGAGGTCACTGTTAAGTACGGTGATCTATCAAACTACTGGGGAGTGAAATGGAAAGAATTTGGAGAATATGACACATATGGTGATATATATGGATCATAAACGGGATCGTATTTGAACAACTAGTTATGTTTATATTTTTCTTAGACTGGTCCTAAACAGATGATGTCTGTGTGTGCTAACAGGTCAAGCCAGGTTTATGCTCAAAAACCATGTTGTCTGCGTGTGTCGCAGTTAACGCAGATATGCTACCCCCCGTTTCCGCAGACACTCCCCAAAGTTGTTGGTGACCGCAGACAGTGCTGCAGATAGCGTAGCAGGAGGAGAGGAAGGAGGCCTCTTATTGGTCAATTCTACATCCACTCTGCACTATGCGTATTTCCTGTTTGGTTTCTAATGTCAGAAACTCTGGCCACAATGTCTGCCACACCTCTGACACTATCCCAGATACCGTACAGGACGCCAGTTTGTAGCTCTGTGTGACAGTCTGTTGATTTGCACCTGAAACCAACAGACCAGTAGATTTCTATTAATAGATTTATACAGTATTTTTAATACATGATATCCTCGTTTGAAAACTTTAGTTTGCATTTTCTGCTTGAATTTTTTTTAACAGAACCTTCTTTATAATACATTTTTTCCCTAAAGTGGATTTTAAACATTTTTGTACCTTGTGTAAATTTCCAACTCACGTATTCTTTTCAAATGAAAAATAAGGATAAAGACCTTTCCTCTGATGTCCCAGTTCGTACGTGAGCTTGTGACAGTATTTTCACACACTGTAAGCCAAAGGCAAACTCATCACAGCCAGCCAGTGTGCAGCTGCCCGCTGTGGGCACTAATGCCTGCTGCCCTGGCAGGAATGTCCCCCTCACCCTCCAAACCACAGAACATATACATCAGGTAATATGAGGAAAGCTGTCCAAGGGATTTAAATGTGGCTTTTATTGGGTCGGTTGCTGTTGTAGATGAGCTGGATTGAATAATTAGGCATGTAGCATTATGCCACCTGCATCAGTCACACTTTTAATTTCTCATTTTCTTCATATGTGTGACCCCAAAATATCCCCACCAAAGATTAAGCTGTAAGGAAACAATAGTTGTATCTATTTAGGTGCATAGCTGGCTTTTAGAAAGGAGGCTGCTATGGACTCTGTGCACTTACAAGTCCATTCCATTAATTTGCAACCCATTTACCATATGGGAAAGTAATGTGTGATTCACAAGTGTATCACACAATGAAGCACATATGTGAATAACATGTGAAACCAAACATGTATTCAAATGGGTACCATGCAGAGATGGGAAGTAACGAAGTACAAATACTTCGTTACTGTACTCAAGTAGATTTCTCTGATATTTTTACTTTATTTTACTACTTATTTTTATGGTGACTTTTTACTTCTACTCCTTACATTTTTACACAAATATCTGTACTTTCTCATAACTGGAACTCCTTACATTTTTAAAAATTGGCTCGTTACTTTAGTTTTGAATCATTTCAATGGAGTTACCGTTATTATTTTTCACGTCATCAATACCAAATTCAATCTAATTGGATGGGAATCTACGTTGCATTTGACACACCACTACAAGATGAATCGACAGATTCTGTGGTATTTATTCGCGGCAAGTCATTGCAGCTTGGTGGCGGTGGCGTTAGCATAGTACGAGATGATTGAA
>NW_015150792.1:542051-551335 GCF_000732505.1 Cyprinodon variegatus
TCGGACACCGGCAGAAGACATGATGCTGCAAGTTGACAAGAGCTTGGGGGAATAACTTAGGAAGAGGATTAAAGTCGTCTTCCCCCTGAGGGAAGGTGGAGGATGAGAGTGTCTAAGAGTTCAGCTGATAAAGAGTCTTCCAGGTTGAATTTTCAATTAAGCTTCGTCACTGAGAAAAGGATTAAACTGCTGCTCTGAGAGTTCTGTCTGATTTGTTTTTGATGCAGAGCAGAGTGTAAAGAACGGTATAATCCTCTGATGCTAAAAGAAGGAGCTAGTAATGGTTTTTGCATGGAGTTGTGGTTTGGAAGTTTTTGAAAATCAAGAGTGAAGATTTACAGAAACCAGAAGTAAAACCCTTAGTTTGAGAACAGGAAATAAAGAAGACATTTTATTTGTTACCTTTTACCCAGAACTCTTCCTGCATCATATTGAATAAGCTAAAACTTTTTTATCTAAATTTACCAGACTTTCTGATATCCTTTAAGTAACACCTTTATGGTCCTTTTTTCCTAAATAAGGCTTATCTAATTTGTAAAGCAAAAAGCCTTAGAAGGATGGTTAATATAAAATGTGATTTTTGTAGATTTAGCATATCTTTTAGTGTAATCATAATTCAGTAAAAAAAATATTCTGTTCCAGTTATGAGTAAAGCTAAATATTACTGCCTGCAGTGGTTAAACAAAATGTACTGAGACCATAAAGACTTTCATCTGTGCTTTCAGTCTCTCATCTTTACAACATCCATAAAAATTAGGACACACGCCTCAGTAGATGGCCCTGCTTTGTTAGTTTGTCACCCAGAGCATGTTAGAGGAGTTTCCTTTTATATAACCAAATGTAATCCTGAGGTTCCTTCTAAGTCTTCTATAATGCCTACAGCACAGAAACAAAGTGAGATGCTTCCTTAAAGTTTCTACTGTAGCTCTTCTTTCCCTACGATATTTTAGTTGCCATTAAAGATAAATTCATGTCATATTCTTTTAAAGGAAAAGTCCGATCATATTCAGAATACAAACTTCTCAAAGTACTTTAACTATGAAATTATTACATAAGTGTTTTTAATTAAGCATAATTTCATTTTAATGTGCTTTACCGGAGACATCCAGGTTTGTCAAAGAACTCTACTGCCACCTACTGGTTTGTGACGTCACAGTGCGGTATCGGCTGTTGATCAAGTCCCAGTGCTGTATCTGGTGTTTGTCACAATGCGCTATTATCCCTGATGGTGAGGACCAGTGCACTATGAGAAGCAGAGAGTAAGTCAGAAGTTTGAATACAAACCCTCCCTCTTCAAGTTGGCACTCCAACAACAAACCCGTGGAGAATCATGAATCGGAAAGGTGAAATAACAAATAGTTTTTTCACTTTTAACCGATGTATTGCATCATCCAACTGCCATGCACCTGGGCATTGTCAGTTCATAGAGCTCACAAATTTTAATGGTGAAGTCCTCTGGAAATCTTCAATAATTATTGTTGCTGATTGCAGATGTGTCCAGTAGTTCCCATGATTCTGCTTGTAAAGCGGGGAGAATGGCGCTAGGCTTACCGCACCGTGACGTCACTGCTGGAAGATGGCAGGAGGGAGGTGTTACTATATATGTGCAAAAATTGCCGCTCCCAGACTCAGTGATCGCAACAATTTTGTTTTTATTCTTTTTTACAGATTAACGCTAAATTCGTTCGTAAATGTTTTAGTTATAAATAATGATCCATTGTTTTTTCTTGCTGCCAGACTTTTCCTTTAATAAAGAACATCTATAATGTGACAGGTGCGTAAAAAAAAAAAACTGTCAGCTTGCAAGAGAAAACATTTATTTGGAATGTTTCGATGCTAGACCTTTATCAGGCCTAATGAATTGAAAATAGAATCTAAACAAATGAAAATATTGTATTTCAAAAATAAATAATTGGGGAAAAAAGTATAGAAAACGAGCAAAATTACTTTGAAAACCTTTTCTTTTGTTAAGAATTTTTTTTCAATCTCCATTTAAAAAACATGTTCTTTTCTTTAAAAATAATGGAAGAAAAATTAATTCCGTACTAAAACCCTCTCCACTTGGTTTGCAAATATTGTACATTTAAAATAACAAAAATATAACTGTACTTTTAAGCAATAACCTTAGTGTTTTTATAGTGTTTTTGTTTGCATTTATAATGCTTAGCAATGCTTATTATATCACACCCTATAAACAATGGGGTTGGCCTGATAGTGGATATGAAGAACTGCAAAACCGCATAAACAAGGCAATAAGGATAAATATCATCTTTATATTGTAATTGCTGTTGTAAATAGAGTAAAATTTTTATTGATTTATTTTATCCACAATTCACATCATCTCATGGCACTTTAGATGGAAATCCGATCATACAGTCAGATTATTTGAAAGTTTTCTACCAAAGGGAACCCGGCTGATTGCATCCAGCCAATGGCTGTGCAGGATGAACAAGCATAGAGTGACAGTGAGGAGGAAAAACTCCTTTTTAATAGGAAGAAATCTCCAAGAGAATCAGGCTCATTGTGAGGAGCCTTTTGTTGAAGCTGACTGGGGTTCAAGCAATGTTGTTTTTATCAAGGATTAAGATGACAAAATCATTTCGTTGAAGCTCCTTTTTTCATGATTATAATGAGCTCATGATGAGCTAAACGTGGATCTTTGATGACTAAAACATGACTAGTCGTATGTTTGAGTTTTAGTCAATGAGATAAGACTAAATAACAAATAGCGGGTCGTTGGTCAGATGTTTAAACTGCATCATCGTGCTGTAATCAGCTAAGCAGTATCAGCCATGCAGCTGTGTCTTCATTGACCCTGCCGCCCACCAGGTGCACAGCACTACGCATGCAGCAGGAGCACAGATGGATCATGGTAGCAGCTGCGGCAGGGTCTGAGAAAATAACCCAATGTACCTCTCCACTCTGACAAACTGCTCTGATCTTCCAGCTGTGCTTGTGCAGAAATGCGTCTTTGCGCACGGAGCTCCGAATCTGCGCTTCACGCTCTATTCTGATGGTTTGCTCTCAGCAGTATGGCTCTTCCTGCTCTCGCTACTTAATAAACTATGTGGCTGATCATCCTCTGCCAAGCGTAAAAAAATCCCTTTACTATCACTATTTTATTTCTTCCAGCTCACAAGAGGTGATACTAAACATTCTTTAAGGAATCCCTAAATTATATCCAAATAAAATATTTCATTGCATTCTGTTTATTTTTGGCAAAGACCCAGATGAAAAGGTACATAGATCTTTAAATATTTCTCTCTCTTATTGTCCTTGTTTCTATCTGTTTAAATATGATATAAATGTTTCCTTGTTTTGAGATTAAAACATTTCCTATGTTTCCTTTGAATATTTTAGTTAACATATTAATTCAATTTAGGTCTGGATTGCCATGGTATTACAAGGCAGTCATGTAGCTTCTGTCTGTATTTTTTTTATTATATCAAAAGCCTGCGAATTTAAATCTAGTTTGACCCCTAAGCAGTGGTAACTGAGTGTCATGATCGGTTTAACAAATCTGACCCACATGCAGAGAAACCACTCAGAGAACACAAAGAAAAGTTCAACAGGTCTATTTGTTGTAGTGAGAACTGGCGTTGAGTCTGGAACTCAGTGAACTGGTAAACCGGAACTGGAAGTCAGAGGGGAAGATCTCAGAGATCAGTTCAGGGACCGTGGGAATTTGTTAAATTTATGCAAGAGAGGGACTCACGTTTGAGGGGGCTCTTGTCAATCCTTGAATCTAGTCTGTGTGGGATTATCCAGAGAAGAGGGAACACGTTGGACCCGGAGGAGTAATGGAGTGGACTGTCACTTGGATTTCCGATGGGAACTTGAACGGATCATGTGGAGGTTTTCCCCTGCTCAGTGTGAACTCTGTTTTTCCTTCCAAGGTGAGAAGGTCCAGGTATCCAGTTGTACAGGAAGGCTTCCTGCCAAAGAACAAAGACAAAAACAACATAAGTCTCAGAGAAACAAAACTCAGGTTAGATTCTGCTAATCTCAGCTTGACTAGAGTACCCAAAAATGGCAAACCGTCTGGCGTTAAGGTAGTGGCAGTCCACTGCTCCAATACTCCTCCAGATAATGATCCAATGAGCCGCAGGTGTGCAGGGAGGCCCAACGAAGACAGGGCACCTCCTGGTGGTGGAGAGAAGGAAACACACAAACAGACCACACAAACTGGATTCCTAAATTCTCCGAAATAAAGTTAAAACTGCCAAAGTAAAAAGAAGAATGTTTTTGTTCTTTTTTGGAGTAATGAAGATTTTATTGATCTGGTTCTAATGCATAATTCATAGTAGATCAGGATATGTTGCTTTGGGATGGAAACCTTGTATGTCTAAACCAATTCCTTTGTTGTACATTTTGTTAGCTTGTCTGTCGGCTATTTTAAAAAATATAATGTGTTGATCTAGATCTGCTATTTTCACAGCTTGTGCAAGACACTTTTTTGTAAAGAAGTGGATTAATTAATAAAAAAGTTAATTTGAATTCTATAAATCAAAGTTTTCTGCCTAACAGCAATGATGAACTGCACAGCAGCATTCTATACCCAGCTATTGTAATATCTAGGCTAGAGCTGTCAGTCTGGTAAAGAATCTAGTTGTTATTCGAAATTGTAAAGGTTCCCTGTTTTTTGCAACATGAAACTGACTAAAACTGACTAAAACCTTTTTAAGTTTTAGTCGACTAAAATCGACTAAAACTATCACATATTGTAATGACTAAAATGTTACTAAGACTAATAATAGTTTTCGTCCTGAAGACTAAGAGTAAATCTAATATGGCTGTCAAAAACAACACTGGGTTCAAGGAGTGCTCTGCTCAAACCACCAAACCATACCTCTTCATGCAGCAAGTTTAAATTTAATATTTGCAGTTTGTCCTGCATCTGCTGTGCTAAAGTTTTCTCCTGCTTCACTGGCAAAATTCGGAAGATTAAAACTAGTTTGGTCTGCAAAGGGTTTACTTGGATTTAAACAAAGTATACATTTTTTTCTGCCATGTGTTATATGTTGGGTAGATATTAGTTCCTGTTGTATCGCCATTTTGGCCCATTCTCCTTTTCACTCCAGTCTCAACCCAATCTTTGTCCTCCTTCAGCCGAAGCCAGAGAACGCCGTGACTGTAGCCGTTTCTTCCCGGGTCTTGTTTCGGACCGAGCGGGAGCAGAGGGTGTTTGAGCAGAAAGGAGTGGAGGAATATCTGAGATACCAAATCGAGCACGAGAACGAGCCCTTCGCTCCGGGGCCCGCTTTCCCCTTTGTCAAGGTCAGATCTGCAAAGTTGGACAGATCTGCATGGATTTAGGCATTTTGATGTGAGTTTGGATTCTCTCTCAAACTGACCATTTTTTTCAACTCCCATCAGGCTCTGGAGACAGTAAACGCTCGTCTGAGGGACCTCTACCCCCAGAGTGAAGAGCTGTTTGACATCGTATTGGTGACGTACAACCACGCCCATGTTGGGATCCGGCTCATCAACACCATCAATCACCACAGTAAGTTCTGCAAAGATGGAGATGGAGATCCATAACCATTTCTTGGTTTGACAAAACGCTTCAGTACAATGACAACAACCATCACAGCACCTTTTAATCTATTGTTTTCCACCTAACGTCTTCCTTGTTAATAGTGTGTAACAGAAACTGGTTTTCCTTAGATAGAAACTTTGAGTCATTTTGATTGTATGATCTGTTGAATTTTAAATTGCCTTGAGATGACATGTGTTGTGAATTGGCGCTAACATCTAACCTGACTCCGCCAGATGGATTTGCGAAAATACTGGTTAGCTGATTGGCCTATGTTGGTGATAGATGGGCCAAATAAACCAATCAGATCAACGAAGCATATGACGTACTAACAGAGCGACGACGAAGAGGAGCCAATTGATAGATCAAACCCTTGCCGAAACCAGTCGGGAGAAGAGCAAAAACATCTTTTCCTCTGAGAAAAGCCTCCAGAGCAGTGTTTTGCTCTTCTTTCAGTGAAGAAATACTCTGTAATTCCGATAAAACTTGCTCGATAGCCACACTAACGCTAGTTTCATCGGCTGAAGCCGCCATGTGCTTTAGACTGAACTGTCGCGCTTCTCGTTGCTTCACACCTCAACCCGCCTCAAAGCCAACGCTGATTGGACGTTCGTTTGGTCAACGGCTCCAAATTTTCTTTAAAGGAAAGTAGCCAGACTGATCTGCAAGTAAAACCTTGAAAGCTCGCGAGATCAGGATGGTCTCACGAAGCTAGCTAACATCCACCTCATTTTGGGAAATGATTGCCTATTTTGCATGCCAAATTGGAAAAGCAAATAACTTAGTAACTGTAAGCCCAAATTAAATATGTGATACATTATGTGAATGCAAACCCCTTTAGCTTTCTGAATATATACATAAAAATTGGGTGAGTAAAACACAGCCCAAGCAGCATTAGTTCAAACATGACTCAAAGTTTTTTTGTCATTGTCGAAAATAATAGGTCGTTTTTGAACAGCAGTAATAAAGACATGCTTACTTGTTGTGGCTGCTTTATGTTTACATTTTGACATGCTGCTATATCTGTGTTAATTGTGCTTTGGTGCTTGCTATGTCAATAGAATGAACTTGTTGGTTGAATTGTTGTCGTTTCCAACGATGTCTAACACACTGCAACAATGTAAATCTAATTAAGTAATTTTTGTCTTAAAGTAAGTGCATTTTCTTTTAAATTGAGGGGGTAAGTGATACATTTTTCCAATGAAACGAGACAATTTAAACTTGAAATAACAAAAAAGAACTGCATTGTCTTATGTCAAGTACATATGATCTAATTAACTTATTCTAAGAGTAAAAATACTCATTCCATTGGCAAATCA
Source organism: Cyprinodon variegatus (assembly GCF_000732505.1). Taxonomy (NCBI): domain Eukaryota; kingdom Metazoa; phylum Chordata; class Actinopteri; order Cyprinodontiformes; family Cyprinodontidae; genus Cyprinodon; species Cyprinodon variegatus. The sequence goes on from NW_015150792.1 coordinate 548,907, forward strand.
TCCTATTTTTCCGCTCAAATTAAGAGTAAATTCACTTAATTTAATACATTTTCACTTATTTCTAGACCGTTTTTGCAGTGCATGTCTATATTGGTAAATATTTTACCAGTGTAATTTTCATGCATTCTGTGTTATTAGTTGCAAACACACTAAACAGGGGTCGCCAGCGACCCCGGTGGGTTTTGAGAAGATAAACTGAATTGAATTGAGTTGAAAATTAAAAATTTGCAGGAATATGAGGTGCCCACATTTTTAAATGTAAGTAGAAATTGTAAATACATCTAAGATAAGTAACTGTTCCTTGTTAACAAATTAAAAGATACACGTGACATTAGATCTTAATCTGTGAAAATAGGAGCTGCAGTTCAACTTTGCAAAGATACAATTAAAAATCACAAACCTACAACTACAATTCACAAATACAAATTTATGAATATGAGTCGCTAATTTAGAAGACATTACAATTTCACAAGTACAAACAAAAAATGTACTACAAGATATGATTTGTACTTGAACATTTTTATTTAATACTCAACTTTGTGGTTTCTACTCAGAAAATTCGCACCCATGAAAATGTAATTGGTAATTATAATGTTGAAACATTCTAACCTTGTAACTTTGTATTTTCACAGAAGATCTGATTCCACATGTTGTATATTTGATGTGATAAGTCGACACAAATACAGATCCTATTTATTTATGCTTTTGACTTTCATTTACAAACCATACATCTAAAAATATGTTTCTATTGTAAATGTGAATCCATTTATTGTCCCACAATGGGGGAATTTCACGTCTGCATTTTTTGGTAATATAACTATTGACAGTTATATTACCAAATGCAGGAACCTCCTTGCACATGGAGCCTGTTTTGCTTTAAATATAAAATAATTTTGTTTAACTAATAAGTTATCAAAGCACAAGTTAAGGAATAAATTCCCCATTTTACAGTTTCCTCTGACTTGAGGATAAAAGATGAGCAAAAAAAAGGCTGCTTTTGTCAGTAGGGACCATTGGTCCAAAGCCAGGTGAAGTTTACGGATGTATTTTGGAGAAATGGAGAAACTTGTGAACTCCGTAGAGCGTGTTACGCTGTGAGACACCAGGAAGATAACAGGAAGTGCTGTCACATTGGGAGTATGGAAAGGGCCACAAAGCAGGTTAGCACACAGGAGGCAATAGATCAGAAATAACAAACACATTCTTTTTGCCAAGAAAGGCTGAAAAGTGGAGGGGCCGAAAGCCAACAAATACAAAAACGAGAGCAGGAAAATAAATCTTCAAAGCAATAAAGCCATCACCTGTAGGAGCAGGATACTGACATAATTAAACAGCAGTTCTGAGCATTTTTAATTAGCTTAAATGTGTGCTAATGGTGTGAAAAGTCACTGACTTTGCAGAAAAGTAAAAACTCTACTTTAACAGCAAGAAATGTCGAGCAGAACCAGACTCAGTGTGAACAGCCATCTGCATCCGCACACAAAGAGCCCTGAGGCAGAAATACTTTCTATGTGCGAGAAAACTAAGACTGTTAGTGGTAATGCTTCTTGCATTAATGACACATTGGGTAAATCCCTCACACCCATGCAGTGTCACTCCCAACTCATCACATAAGTGATGCTTGATCAAGTTCCCTGTGCGTCAGTATCTGACCTTATTAACTGACACAGATGGTTCATGACAGGTTATAGCACCAAGCACCATAGAGAGCGTTCTGACCAGCTGTCTCACTGTGTGGTGTGGAGGCTGCAGCGCCTCAGACTGGAAGAATGTGAGGAGAGTGGTGAGAACAGCAGAGAAGATCATCGTGGCTCCTCTTCCCTCCATTAAAGACATTTCATCCCAGCACTGCGTGTCCCGAGCCCGTAACATCATCAATGACACCTCACACCCCCACCATGGACTGTTCTCCCTGCTGCCCTCTGGGAAGAGGCTCCACAGCATCCGATGCAGGTCCAGCAGATTCTGCAACAGCTTCTTCCCCACCGTTCTCAGGCAGCTGTTAAAAAAACCTCTAAATCATGTCACAGACTCTGCATCACACTGATAATACCAAACTAAAAATACTGCATATTTGCAACATATCTCTTAATGCTCTGAACTTCCATATCAATGCATTTTTGCACGTCTTTTCTCCAACATTGTTTACATTTGATCACTGTTGCAATGGAAATGTTCAGAAAGCTGTACAAAACGAAACATTTTGTAAACACTCTGTGTACAGAATGACAATAAAAGTTGTCTAAGTCTACTGTAGGTCTATAGCAGGAACTTCCTAAAATATTTCCATGAGCTGCAAATTAAAAATGTATCACTAAACCATCCCTTACCCTAAACCCTAAACTTACAGAAACACTAGTATACATGTTACCATAAACTCCTAAAGGCTGATTGATAGTCAGAAAAATGGTCGTCTGTGTGTTGCTGTG
>NW_015150792.1:554842-556414 GCF_000732505.1 Cyprinodon variegatus
ATTACGTTACTGTTGATCATCTGTCCATCATCGTATAAAGCCCGCTCTGACAATTTGATTGGATCGCCAGAGAGTGGGCAATTATACTCGCGCTACTATGGAGCAATGCCAGACCGAACTTCCCGACCTCAAACCTTGTGGGCGGGACTAAGTTCGGAATGGCACCCAGGCTAGTTAATCATCCCTCAATCAATCCACATTTGTCTGGATTCTTGTTCCTTATCTCTTGGTCCCTATCTGATGACAAGGCAAGGGTCAGAATAAAGAAGGGTAATCTGGAACTTTACTTTTGGCTCAGCTCTGTTTTTGGCCGTTACAGAATATAACAGAGCCCACACTATGACAGACCAGGCACATCTGATATTTTCTCCTGGTATATTTCAGCTGTGCATATTGAGATGATTAAGGATTCTGGGCTGAATGTGATGCAAGTGGAGTGTATGAACAGCTGAGTGACTGGATCCTTCCCAGGGAAAATCTCAGACCCTCTGGTGACATTCTCCACACAGACCGCTTCCTGTTCATCTCCTCTAATGTTTTCAGATCCGCAGACCTTCAGGCCGGGCTGACTTTAGGATTATCTCCCTTGGGATGAACAGATAATCCAAGAGCCCCCCCTCCCCCCCTTAAAAAAAATAACAGAAACAAGCAAACTCACCAAAAAGCAAAGCAAAAACTTTCAGCTGCATTTTTGTTTGAAGTCGTTGGTGGCTCTGTTTGTGAGAGACCGCATGCATCCAAACAGTCTCCTGACCTTTGACCTTCCCTCTGATTTATAGGAAAGAAATAGAGCCACTAATTACAGAAAACAACAGAAGCCATATTTGCTCTATAAATCCTTTAGTAAATGTAATAAGTGTCTGTACTGACAGCATTTAGTGTGTGAAGGAGTTCCTAAATGTAAAATGAAATGCTTTGGGGTCTTTGGACTTGATAAAGCGTTATTTAAGTATAAGGCCATTTAGAATTAACTATCATCAGGAATGTCTGCAGGCTCTGCAGGCTTTCTTTCCCTAATTAAATATGAAACAATATAGAAGCTATCTCCAGATAAATAAAACAGTTCCTGTGTAAATAGTTCCTGTGAGAGATGAACATAAAAATCTAAAAGTTGGTCTTTATTTAGACATCAGCGCGTCTCTTCATTCCCGCTGATTTCCTGCTTTGATATGACAACGTTTCAGATCCTCAGAGGCAGAAGATAAATCCAAGATAAAACATATCAAAACATCCAAAAAAAAGGAAACAAACTATAAGTGAATAGGTCCTACCAGCGACCCCTTTAATTTACTTTTATCTTTGTATTTTCCTTTTTTGTCTTGTATATTTATTTAATATTATAATTATCATGACCCACTTCTAAAAAAAAACGTTATATTTTCTCCACAGCAGCAGATGTTCCTTTAGGCGTTATCTCCTAATAAATCTGAGGTACCAGTTATCTGAATCATATATGGGTGTCTCTTTCTTTTTAAACTTCTGTTTTGTTTAGCCTCATTTAATCAGAGATGGGAAGTAACGAAGTACAAATATTTCGTTACTGTACTCAAGTAGATTTTTCTGATAGTTTTA
>NW_015150792.1:558939-559865 GCF_000732505.1 Cyprinodon variegatus
TCCGAGCATCTGCACTTTAGATCATTTTAGATCAGTGCCCGAATGTCTAGTGGATGAAAAAGTAGTGGACTTGAAATTTCCCATAATACACCCTGAAAAGTAGTGATTATCAATGGTCACTAGATGAGCAGATATAACCCAGAATGCTTTGCTTCAACTCTCCTCACAAAGCATCATGGGATTTGTTATGGTGGCGACTGTCACTACCCGATCCGTCCCCGAAGCACAATCCGTTTTGCGCATGCGCCATCAGCTCATTTGCGCATGCAGATAGACACCTGGGTCACCCTTTTTATTTTGTTAAAAAGACCCAAATGACGTAAGCAAACTAAAATATAATGTGTTAAAGGTTAATAATGTATTTCCTGAGAAATTAAATACCTTAAAATCCTTTCTGTTTTATCACTCGTCTCTGGGCTCCTACGCTACTTCCAGGAGCTAACTTCTTCATCTTTGGATTTAAACATAAATCTCATCTTTTTGAGCTTTATGTTTTCCTTTCCTATTAACATTATGGTATATAGTGCATAATCCAAAAAAAAAAGAAACAACTACAATGCAGATAAACATGGTTCAATCACATTTTGCTGGACTGCTCTGAACATGTCCAATGATGACTTTGGAGAAGAAGTTTAAAGAAGAAAACGTAAAAAGCATCAAAATTGTCTCACAAAAGTCATGAAACATTTTTTAAAGATGTTTATTAGCATTCTCTAGTTAGTTAAGAATAGAAATAAGTAATTTTAGTACATTAATTACATTATTTATGGACAACCAGATGTATATCTGTCTTGCATGAGCAGGACGGATCAAATAACAAAGATGGAGTGCAAACCGTGTGCGGGGAGGCGGAGTCACATGACCAACGGGGTGCAAAAAGTAGAGATCATCTGTCCAAATGGCCAGTTAACTCAGCTCACTATAAA
>NW_015150792.1:560016-563603 GCF_000732505.1 Cyprinodon variegatus
ATTACTTAAGCCTTCAGTCCAACTTTCCTTTGTTTTTATCAATTATTTTATCTATTTTTCATAATATTTTATTAATTCCCTTTAAATATGTGTTTATGCCACTAGAATGTGCTTTTCCTTTTATCATGTATAGCACCTTGACTTTTCTTGCAATTGAAATGTTTTCTATATCCACCTTTGGATACACCTGATTTAGATTAAAGCATATCTAAATCTGCAAAGGAGGTTATATTTTGTTGGTTTGTCTGTTTTCAAAATAATAAAAATGTTATGGACTGATTTAGCTGAAATTTTCAGAGATGGTTCATTTTGTGATCAAATGGTCACATTTTAGTGATGATCCAGATCCCCTTATGGATCCAGGAAATATTTGAAAGACTCTGTGAATACAGACGCCTACTTAATAGGGAAGTCACAGTATGTAGTGCTTTTGTACATGTTTGCAATGTCCAGTTAAAGTCCAGACATAAATCCTATTCAAGATCTTTACTGATGCCCTGCATCTTCAGCTCAGTGGGGATAAATGCGCCATGATTCTTAAAGTACTCAGTGAAACCTCCAAACCCCTGTAACCTTTTTCTGCACTACCTAATATATCCTGGGTTTCAGGTTAATTCTTTAACCTTCAGCTCTTTATTCAGTAATTTCCTTCAACAATATTCTCAAACATTAATCCTGACCTTTGCAGCTCTGCTCTCATAAATATCATCCCGTTCCACCTGGGAAAGCAGATCTGATCCGTAATCAAGGATCTAATTACCTTCTATCAGTGTTCTGTCCTCCTCCACATACCTTATGTGCTCTGCTCTATCAATCTAAGTTAAGAGCTCCTGCAGCAACAAAAAGTGCAAAAAGAAACTTTCCCTCTCGTCTTAATCTCCTCTTTGGATCATCTATTGCAAGTTTATGCTTTAAACTTCTAGGACTCCTTAAATATTCGTGGAAAATCTCAAGCGCCTATTATTACTGAGTCGTAGCCTGCATTTAATCCTAGTAATCTATAACTGCACTTTTAAAGCAGTGCTAAGGAATTTTAAGTTTTGATCGATTTTGGTTCTGTCCAGTGGACAAAAGCTGTATTGTTTGCCTGAGGTAAGAAAACATTTGCCTTTAGGATCAACGTAGGGAAAGCCATAGCGCCGTAAAATCCTTATCTTCTGCCTGCACTTTGATTAAACAACCTATCTGTTTCCGGGGGCTGTATGAAAGATGAATAGTGATGAGGTAGTTAATGTAATGGTGAAACAATGTCACAATAATCAAAATAAGAATCAGGAAGTATCCCTGCAAAATGTGCAAAATTGGTCTCTAAGGGAAACTTAGATTATGTCCGAGCATCTGCACTTTAGATCATTTTAGATCAGTGCCCGAATGTCTAGTGGATGAAAAAGTAGTGGACTTGAAATTTCCCATAATACACCCTGAAAAGTAGTGATTATCAATGGTCACTAGATGAGCAGATATAACCCAGAATGCTTTGCGTCAACTCTCCTCACAAAGCATCATGGGATTTGCTATGGTGGTGACTGTCACTACCCGATCCGTCCCCGAAGCACGATCCGTTTTGCGCATGCGCCATCGGCTCATTTGCGCATCCAGATAGACACCTGGGTCACCCTCGATTTTATTTTGTTAAAAAGACCTAAATGACGTAAGCAAACTATAATATAATGTGTTAAAGGTTAATAATCTATTTCCTGAGAAATTAAATCTAGTCTTTTTGAGTTTTATGTTTTCCTTTCATGTTAACATTATGGTATATAGTGCATAATCTAAAGAAAGAAACTAAAATGCAGATAAAACATAGTTCAGTCTCTGAGCATGCCCGATGATGACGTTGGAGAAGCAGTTTAAAGAAGAAAACGTAAAAAGCATCAAAATTGTCTCACAAAAGTCATAAAATTTTTTAAAAGATGTTTATTAGCATTCTGTAGTTAGTTAAGGATAGAAATAGGTAATTTTAGCACCATAATTACATTATTTATGGGCAACCGGATATATATCTGTTCTTGCGTATGCAGGACGGATCGTGCTCTATATAGTGATTGAGGGATTTAGGGGTTAGGGCAGACGTTCAGACAGCCTTAGTCGCATCGACTTCCCTCTTTATAACGAATGGAAAAGGGGGAAATGACGTGTGTTTTAAAGCATGCTGGTGAAGATTCTCAGTCATCCAGGTCTTAGTCATCCCAAAAAAGTTAAAAAACAAAAAATCCACTGGACTTTGTTGTAAAGCAGCTGCATATTTGTAATTGTTTTGTGCAGCAGGTTTACTGCCACCCTCCTCAAAGTTGCTTGGTGCTGTTGAAAGCGGTACAGACCCCCTCGGTCTATGACAGAGGGGTCATTCAACTATAAGTCGACATATAATCTACAACTTAAATATTTTATGAAGGCTGAAAAGTTACTTAGTGTTTATTTAATGTAACTTGGTCTGTTAGCTGCTGATTTAAGGAATGTTGACATTTAGCACCATAATGGATTGAAATGAAAGACACTGTTGCCCTCTGTTGGTTTTGTTCCTAGACTTATTTATCGAGAGGTTTTGTATGACCGGAGGAAGCAGTCCGATTGGTTACCTGAAGGCCTGGCAGACCAACCTCTACCTGTCTGCAGACGCTGAGAAGGTCAGGGAGGCGCTGGCTGAAGGTGAGCAGCTGCTGATATGTTATAAGGACCTGTTTGGTCTACCATGTTTATAAGGAAAATGTGGAACATTTACAAGAATAAAAGAAGCTAAAGAAGAATAATTCAAATTTATTGCTTTTTTTCTAATGAGGACATTATGGGAAATCTTTGTATGGGGTGATTTATTTTTTTTTTAACTGTTGCAAGAAAAGAACATGTTTTATAAAACGAAATTATAAAAAGATGCTGTAGCAGCTCCCCAGCACTTGAATTAATTTGCGCGGTCCCGACGGGTGATTTCCAAGGTTTGTTTATTTTCTTTGATGTGGACCATCAGTCATCTCAATCATCTTGCATTACCTCAGTCACCGTAATCACAGTGAAAACTAAACAGATATACAAATATTAGAATATAAACATTACCTTATAACACACGCTTTCACCGTGGAACGCTAAGTGTTGATAGTGCCAAGCACATCTGACAGTTTGTTGAAGTCATTCATTGATACAATGATTTGCATGCTTTTATAAGGCCTGCCCTCATTTATATACGGCAGCCTGTGAGGTACACAAAAAAACAACAACAAAACTTTACAAAGTGCAAATACAATTAACCAAACCACCATTGCTAATCAAAACAGACAAATATTAAACAATCTGCAACATCCTTTAAATAATTTGCAATAAATAGTCTACAAAAGTGAAAAATTTAGGCAACTTAATTTAAATGGTTTACTATCCATTACAGATGCAATGTAGAAATGATCCTTTGAAAAACTTCCTAATTTAAAAAAGGTTTTGATGGGATCTTTGCTGTTTTCTCTCCTTTGATTTTTCTGAATTATTTCTTTTAGATTTTCTTTTTTACAGATTTTATACATTTAGTTTTTTGTTTACTTCTCTTTCAGATTTAGTTTTACAAAAACAATTATTTTCACATTCTGTTTTACAGAATGATC
>NW_015150792.1:563760-566404 GCF_000732505.1 Cyprinodon variegatus
TTCAAAGCCCAATAAAATGTTGTTGCTAACATCCAGCAAAGCAATGCATCTTTGCTCCTCACTCTAGAAGAAAAACCGTCCCAAGGAGTAAGGAGTCGGAGAATAAGAAATAAAAGAAAACAGTTATTGGCAAATATGAAACCTGAAAAAAAAATCAAAAAACAAAATCTCAGAAGCAGCAAAGGTATTCTTAAAACCTTTTTTATCATAAAAAAACTTTCAAAGTTTCATTTATAGATTGCATTCATTTCTCTTGAATATTTTAATTTAACAAAAGGGTTTTGCTTTTGTTGTTTTTTTTATTTCTTTTTACAAAACATGTTCTATGCTTGCAACAATAATGGAACAGAATTCACTCCGTAGTGCTACAGGGGAACTCTGTGGGAAGCACTAATAAAACCAACATAAGTTAACACTACTAAACCTAAATATAATCCAGAAGCCAAAAAGAGAACGTCTCCTCATGGGGACCAGTCCATGCTCCCCAAAAGTGTCTATAAGTCCCCAAAATGCAGCATTTTCCAGGGAAGTTATCCCCTCAGGATGAGAAAAACATGGCCACACATAAAGACACGACATAGAGCCTAGCAGAGAAGGTGTGTTTGAAAATTCTCCTAGAAAGCTTTTGCTTAGCTTTAAAACCTTTTTTTAATATGGCTGCAAAACTGAAGTTTTAAAGGAGTCTTTTTAAATCCATCCGTGTTAATTGAATCCATTGTGAATTGTTCTTCTTTCCCCACAGAAAATACATGAATATGAAATAGAAGTGAAAGTGCTTTTTTACTGTTTTGGGTTCACAGCATGTGTCCATTTCCATCTACTGAAGTAAACACTGAACTATGCAGAAACACCGCCCACATGCTCCAGACCCCAGCATCAAGCCTGGAGAACTTTTTGATGCATATTCATTATAAATTCTTATCTGTTCTGGTTCAAATAAAAAAGACACACTGCAAAAAAATTTAATCTTAATAAGTCAATTTTTCTTAAAATAAGTGTATTTTTTCTTGAACTGAGGAGGTAAGTGAGACACTTTGCCAATGGAACAAGACAATTTACATTTAAAATAAGAAAAACAATTGCATTGTCTTATTTCAAGTAATTTTTATCTAATTATCTTATTTTAAGAATAAAAATACTCATTCCATTGGCAAATCCTCTTACTTACCTACTCAAATTAAGAGTAAAAACACTTAATTTAAGAAATCTTTACCTATTTCTATATTGTTTTTGCAGTGCATTGTTTATATCCTGTGAAAAGCCTCATGGTTAAACCCTTCATTGCAGATTTAGGTCATTCACATTTTCCAATCTTTTTCTCGTCATTGGACGGGATGTTAAGGTTTCAGAATAGCCCTGCCAAAGTTCCCACTTTAATAGAATACGTAATCTTTTGGGGGAGCAAATTGTAAAATTAAAGGTGGAAAAAAAACAAACAAATAAACCTGTTTAGTATCACAGATTACTTTTTTCTACCTTGAACTAAAATGAAAGCCTGGTTTATAATGTGCCATATGTCTTTCCGTATGTGTTCAGGGATCGCTGCTGCGACAATGTTCTTTACAGACAAGATCACAGAGGTGTCCGAGTCTCAGCTCAGAGTGGCATTTGATGGGGATGCCGTCCTGTTCTCTGACGAGTCTGAGCGCATTTTCAAAACCCACGGGCTGGACAAGTTCTTCGAACATGAGAGGGAAAACGAGGACATACTCCTGGATCACGTTTGTATAATTTTGTCTACATTCTCCTTCTGTGATACATCAAATAAGCCTTTAAAGCCTATAAAAGAGAAATCGCTGATATTTCAACGCTTGGCCAATTAATATAATATATCTATAAGGTGGCCGAGAGGTGCAAAAACGCAATAAATACATAAATGCGCAGGGAATACAAAAAGCATTGCAAACAGAGAAAAAGGGCTAGCAAACATGAACGTCAGACTAGCCAAAAAAAGAAACAAACACACAAAACACAATTAAAAATGGAAAAAAAATGATAAATTGCACTGGAAAAAAACTTCAGAAATAAGTAGAAATTTCTTAAATTAAGTGTATTTACCCTTAATTTGAGTAGGTAAATGAGATAGTTTGCCAATGGAATGAGTATTTTTACTCTTAAGATGAGATAATTAGATAATATGCACTTGTAATAAGACAATGCAATTGTGTTTTCTTATTTTAGGTGTAAATTGCCTTGTTCTATTGGCAAAATGTGTCTTTTACCTCATCAATCCAAGCGCAAATGCAGTTATTTTAAGAAAAAATGACTTAACTGGATTTCCATTTTTTCCAGTGTGATTACTCGCATTCATCCACCTACGACACAGCCAATCAGCTTTGAACCACGCCTCCACAAAAACCAATCGGCATCTAAAGTTCATCTTAAAAGGCCTGGGAGTCTGCTCCTGCGTTGGATGCACTGTGTGACTTCATTCAGATGACACTGTTTCAACCCACCTTCAGCCCCTCCTCCACCATTGTAGCTAAAGCTTCATCAGTGTCATTCCTCCTGGACTCTTACTACTTGTCTGTCTCATCTTAACCGGTCCGGCAGAAAACCACCATGTTGAGCCTGGTTCTACCAGAGGTTCCTTCCCAACGGGGAGTTTTTCCTCTCCACTGTCGCTTCATGCTTGCTCATCATG
>NW_015150792.1:566781-585896 GCF_000732505.1 Cyprinodon variegatus
TAAGCACTTCTGAAAGTCAGGTGGAAAATCACTTGCAATTATCTCATTTTAACAGGCAGAATCAAACTGGCTTGAACGTCCTAAAGTTTGTGGATTATAGTCTAGTGGCAAAAAACAAGTATTACAAGTAAAAACAAATGGGCTTCTTCATTTTTTTTTTTTTTTTTTTTTTAAGCACTTCTGAAAGTCAGGTGGAAAATCACTTGCAATTATCTCATTTTAACAGGCAGAATCAAACTGGCTTGAACGTCCTAAAGTTTGTGGATCAATCTTTGTAGATCACATGCAGCAGGCACATATGTTGCATGCACAACATAATCTTTGTACATGCAAATTACACGCTGCATTTGTCTTTTGCGTGTGCTTCTTGTTTTAGTGTATCGATTTATTTGTCGTGTATATACCTCTTATATTTCATATATACATATATTTGCAGGGTGTTTGCACCTCTCAGCCATGTACAAGATAATTGCTCAACGATGAGGGCAACTATCCAGCCAATCAGAATCGAGTATACACCTAGAGCATTGTATAAAGTCCCTTAAAGACAATTTGATGGAAACCTTAATCTTTGAATGTATTATTTAAAGTGAGCAATATACTTAATGCTTTCAGGGAAAACTAAGTTTAATTGACATGTGGTAATTCCATAGATTAGCCATTAGCCAGTGTCTTTGAGCCACATGTTAGAACAAATGAATTATTTTCATGAGATAAAGTTGTCATTTCCTCTCCCGCTCTGCAGGGCCCCCTGAAGGGCTTCCTGGAGGCTCTAGGGAAGCTCCAGAAGAAATTTTATGCCAAAGGCCAACGCCTGGACTGCCCCATCCGCACATACTTGGTCACGGCTCGCAGCGCGGCGAGCTCAGGGATCCGAGCGCTGAAGACGCTCAGGGCCTGGGGGCTAGAGATTGATGAGGCGCTGTTCCTCGCCGGCGCCCCCAAGGGCCCCATGCTGGAGAAGATCAGGCCACACATCTACTTCGACGATCAGATGTTTCACGTGGAGGGAGCGGCAGAAATGGGCACGGTGGCTGCACACGTTCCGTATGGGATCGCACAAAAATACAGCAGGCAGCAGAATTCGAGCACAGGAAAGTAAAGAATAAAAAAAGAGAAAAACTAAGAACTTTAGATGACAGCAGAAAAGAAGGGAGAAACATCTTCGAGTGGAAGAGAAGCTTAACTTATACTGTTAAATGTTCCTACTTTATATGGGCTGAGGTCAAGGAGAGGTCTGGAACCTGAGCTGACCTGAAAGCCAACATGACTGTCCCCTATAAAGATGAAAGCCTTATATGCTGTTTGCTAGAGGGTTTTAGGAAAGCCTGCCTCTTATAGGACAGCGAGGGTTAATTCACCATTACTCTTTAAAACAAAAGCTTAACTGACTCCAATACACTGAATGTAGATGAACTATAAGCACAAACCAGACGTATTATATACAGGGTAAACCTATGATAGAGATTTACTGTAGTGAAAGAGATTTAGTAGTTCTGGAAATCATTTTTTAACTAGGGTTTCACAGAAATGTAAAGAAAAAAAAGCTGTAAATTGAATGTAGCTTCTTTTGTGTGATTTTTTAAAAGCCATAAAATGCAGATGCTGCTTTAAGCGTAGCAGGGATTGTATGGAGTTCATTTTGATTCATTATTGTTGCAAGCAAAGGGAATGTTTTGCACATGGAAATTTGAAAACAAATATTTTATCCTCTGAAATAAAAAAGGAGTCCAAAAAGGATTTGAGAGTAACTTTACTCTTTTACTTGTTTCAAATTTATTTGAAATGTTTTATTCTATTTAAAATTGTATTCAAATGTAATTTTTTTTAAAACCTAAATTTTATATGTTTAATTTCTGAACTAAAAAATAAAAATTAAGGGGAAAAAAAAGTTGAAAATATAGAATCTGTAAAAAAACAAAAATTCAAAAAAAAAAAAAATAATAATAATAATTTGAAGAATACATTTAAAAATAATTTTATTTGATTATAAAAAAGAAAAAAAAACTATTGAAAAAAAGCAAAGTTACTCTCAGAGCAAGTTTTTAAATTATTCCCGGAGTAGATTTCGTTTTATTTCAATCTACAAAATATTTTTGTGTTTTTGCTCTCATATTTCCCTTAAAAGATGCCGTTTGCTCGCAACAATGAAGGAATAAAATTCACTCCATAGTTTTAGCCTCCAGACAAACATTACAGCTTTTTTAAGAGTAATTCATTTGTATTAGCAAATTATTCAGTGTCTTGTAAAAGTAATCCAAGCACCTCAACCTGTTGCACATTTTGTCACATTACAACAAAGTTTGACAACTACTGTAGCAGAATGAGTTGATAAAAATATCCCAAAGATTGGCTAATCTTGCAGAGAAATGCTTAACCTATAATCCTAAAATGTACTATGACACATCTGTAACATATAAAGACATGACCAGTCAATCTAATAGAACCATTAAAGAGTCGATTCTGGAGGAGCTGCAAAGATTTGCTGCAGAATCTGGTAGTCCTATGCTTCACATAACAGCAAATGATGAAATAAAACATAAAAAAGAAACTTTTATAGCTTTTATAGCTTCCCACAAGCTTAAAAGAAGGAGGCAACAGTAAAAGAAGGTGTTCTGTTTGACAGATCATGTGTAAACTTTCGACTTTGTGTCAAGGAATAACAGCAACCTTTCCTTATGCACCACATGTCGGTGGAAGCATCATGTAGGTGGATGCTCAATCAGTCACGTTAGACGACCTATTTGAAGCCATAGAAGACCTTAGGCCAAGAGCTCCAAAGATACAGAAAAAGCCCCAAATTAGATAAAAATATTGGCTGGTAAAGATGCAAAAAAAGTAGAATCTTGAAAGCTTGTTTATAAAAGCTCTCCTAACGTGCCAAGCTTTTGATTGGGCAGAAACATCAGTCTCTTGATGTTTAAAACTGGTGAAGAGAGGAAATACCTACAAACCTACAAGTATTCTGCAAAATTTATATTAGAATAAGTCCAAATTTCTTGAATCAGGTGTATTTACTCTGAATTTGAGTAGGTACATAAGATGATTTGCCAATTGAATGAGTACTTAGCACTTAATTAGATCATATGCACTTGAAATAGGATAATGCAATTATTTTTTTTTTTTTTTAATTTTAATTGTTTTTTTTTCCTTGGCAAGTTTTTTTTTCCTTCTTCATTTCGAGACAATGTCCTTTTTTTTTGAGAAAAATAACTTATTTAGATTAACATTTTTCCCAGTGTATTTACTTAGTAATGCTGAGTACACAACTCTGCCACAATGTTCATATTTTTATTTTTTAACTTACCTTAGAAACGTTTCCCTCTTTAGCTTTTTGTGGCTGTAATGTAAAGTGAAGTCTAGCAGCTGTGATTAACATCTGGAAAGCACTGTAACATGATGTACTGCACTGAAATGAACTTCCAATGGTTTCCTGGTACTATGCAAAAAAATATTGATGTAGCTTTAGCGGTACCTGCACTCTGTTAACATTGTCATGAATGTCCTGATAGATAATTGTATTTGAAATGTTCCTGTATGAGTGCCTTCAGTATTAATGTTTGCACAAGATTTTCCACCAAGATTTAAATTTGTTATGCATTATTTCTAAAAAGGTAAACAGACTAGAATCGCTTTTTTTCTTGTTTTTGTTTTCTAAACCAAGCAGAGGCTGAGGTAGATCTGCAGAAAATATTATTGACAACTATGCTATCGTGGGATGATGTCAGCAATGTTTTTATATAGAGTGAATTTTGATCCATTATTGTTGCAAGCAAAAAGGTTTTGGGAGTAACCTTGCTTTTCTCTTAGATTATTTAAAATTCATTTTATTACAATTTTATTATTGATTGTTTTCCCCATTATTTCACACATTTTATATTTTTATGCTTTGAGTTTTTCAAGCTTTACTTTTAAGATTTTAATTTAGATATGCAATTTTCTTTTTTTTTTATCCTGTAGTTTCAGATTTACAAACTGCCTTCTTTTCAAATTTATTTTATGGATCCCATTTTTTGAGCAGGGCCTTCTTCCTGTATGTTGCAAGAAAAAGGTCATGGGTTTAATTTCCAGGGTCGTTCTGCATGGAGTTAAAATGCAATTTGTAAAATGAAAATGGAAAAACAGAAATTACTAATCTGTAAGGAAACTAATCATAGAAAAATTTGAAAGAATAAAAATTGAAAAAGAAATCCAAAGTATGATTAAAAACACCATCTGAAAAGAATGTGAAGTTATTCTCAAAACCTTTTTTGATTAAAACATGTTTATTTTATCTTTTTCCCAAGCAGTTCTACTCGCTTAGAACAAAAAAGATACCGAATAGTTTGTTTCATTTGCACTCAATCGGGCTCATAGAGCCTGATTTTGCACCAACTGCTTGTGCAAAATCCAAAATGTAAAAATGTAGTTGCCATGTTGAAGGTTGAAGATGAGTAAATGATAACAGGTGAAAAGGGGCGTTTGTACCACTATATTTAGATAAAGATTTTGCTTTTGCTGTCAGCAGTAAAAGGAAAAAGGAAGTTTTATATAATTATGTTTATGGATAGTGTTTAAAATGCACCTTATATATTCACTAATACAAGCAACAGTACAACATATTAAAAAAGGTTAAAATAACGAAATTTTAAAGATGAAATATCAGTAATATAAGCTGGAAGAGCTGACTGTGGCAGCTCCACCAGCAGTCATCAGACAGATAGCCTGGAAAGTAGCCACTGACTGGTTAAGCCATATTCAAACAGCTGGATTTAACTATACAGCCTCGTTAACCAAAAATAATGCAAACCAACATAGGCTCAGAATAATTTGATTTAACAGAACGATGCTTTTTACAGAGATTTTAAAATGTGCTGAATATAGACAGATAAACTATTGACCAGTTTGTCTTAGGTTCATTAAAGGTATAGTGGAGGATGTTTTTTTTCCGGGTGAATCATCAAAATAAGTGGTCCTCCTAATTGTCAATCATTCTGGTGATATGTTTACGTACTGTAAGACCGTCCTACGTGCTCATCCCCGTTTTCACTTACTGATGGAGAGAAGATATAGGGGAAAAATCTTCTTTTGGAAAGTAAGCTGCTATGTACAACGGAGTATTAGGGCCAGGCTAGAGATTTATTCATTTCGAGAATAAAGTCGTAAAATTATGAAAGTCGTAACATTACGAGAATAATGTAATCATACAACAACCCTTTTGTTTTGTAGGAGTTGTCATAAATACAACTTTAGGACTTTATTCGCAAAATATTACAACTTTATTCTTGTAATTTGATGATTATTCTCCTTGTGACTTTTTTCTTGTAATGTTATGACTTTATTCTCATAATTTTTCGACTTTATTCTCGTAATGTTACGACTTTATTCTCTTAATTTTACGACTTTATTCTCGTAATGTTACGACTTTATTCTCATAATTTATGAATATTGTCATTGTGGCTTTTTTTCTCGTAATATTACAACATTTTTCTCATAATTGTTCGACTTTATTCTCATAATTTTACGACTTTATTCTCATAATTTTACGACTTTATTCTCATAATTTTAACTACTTTATTGTAGTAATTTTATCACTTTATTCTCGTAATGTTACGACTTTATTCTCGAAATAGAAAAAAAAAAAAATCTCTTGCCTGACCCTTATACACTGTATGAGCGATGTAAACAGCAGCTTTAAACACAGAACATGCACGAGGAGAAATGGGCTTGTGTATGCTCTCACAATTGTCTTATAGGTGTTCCCCCTCAGGAGCGGGTACATGGTTGGGCACATGCTTTTTTTTTTTCAAAAGTTTGCAAAAATCCTCCACTATACCTTTAAATCACATGCCAGCTGTTTGGCAATTACATATGTATATGTTCCCTCCCAGTACGCTGCATATTTTGGTAATCAATAAGATGCCATGTTCCACCTCATATTTAAAGAAAAATGTGCTACAAAGTTTTACTTTGCCGTTTCACTCATCTATACACAGAATTGGAATTGCACTTGTAAGAATCAGCTTTGCACGTGCTATCAAGTTTGCACCTCTTTGCATATGCAATCTTTTTTAGGATCAATTTTTTTCACCAACTCTAGCCTAAAAAAATCTTTTTCTCATTGTGCATACAATCTGATGATAACAGTTAAATTAAAAGCAACACAACTAGAATTTCTCAGTACTTTCCAGCGACCAACTGGAACAGTTAAATAAGGTATGGTGGTATTTTAAAATTTGAGCTTTGACTTCCACAGTAAAAAGTTCATTTTATCCTTGAACATAAGTCACTGTCAAAGCCCAAATGAAAAAAAAAAAAAAATTCTTGTAGCCTTGTATAAAGAAGCACTAAAATGTTTTTTTTGTTTTTTTTTTCAAATGTGCAAAAGATCTTAATGTGTTTTGTTGAATTTCAATAAATAATGCATATATTTTCTTGCCATGCTAGGAGTAATGCTTCATCTTTCAACATTAGCATTTACACGGTCAGATGGGAAACTAGCTTGTTTACCCCTGGAGCGTTTGTTGGGGTCTAGTTCTCAAAACCTGCAATCCTGCTACTTTACTTCCAACACTCTGATTCAAAGGGCTACATTCCCAGTCAGTGTTTGATCAGCTCTGCAGAAGCCTGGTATTGAGCCACTTATTTGATTCGGTTCTTTTGGAGAATTGATGTATGATAGTAGCTTCCTGCCACTAAACAACCTCAGGCTCATGTTCCTTTACACTATTAAATGACTGTCTGCTTCACATTAGACAAACCCTCCTCATTATTCAACTATTTTCCTGTAGAAAATAGAAAATATTTGAATAATCTTGACTGACAGTCAATAGAAACCCTGTATTCTGATATAATATCAGAAAATGAGAAAAAAAGGTTCTTTTTCTATGTATTCACAAACGTGTTTTCAACTGTATGCACCTCCCACTTTTTATTCAATTAAATTCATATTCATCTGTAAAAATACTTGTATATGAAACTTTATTGAAAATGATTTAGGGAGTAAAGTTATATGCAATGGACACAGAGATGGACAGGGAGGTGAGAAGGAAAGAGTGGATAACTGAGGAGAGAGGAAGAGATAAAGACAATAGAGAGAAATAAAAAAAAAAACAGCAAAAATAGACAACAGAGAAGATATACAGTAAGCCCTAGAAGTCTGCTTCCAAACCTGTATGAGATGAGAGGGAAAGAAAACAGAGAACATAAAAAGAGCAAAAGAGATATGCATGTGTGTCGAGGGCAACATCTATGGTGATTACATATTATTCAGGGTGGTATATATCTGAAGCTGCAGCTCAATGTTTAGTATTAGTGTTTATCCGTGAGCACATGGAACCAAACGCATGGGCATGCTCTTGTTTAAAGGATTTACACAGATTCTTCAGAAGCAAAATTGTCTCATAGCAGGTGTGGGTGGCCACAGAATCACCCTAAAGGTCCCAGGAGGTGACCAAGGCGTCCAAGGCGCACTACACCTCTCTGGTTATTAAGTGGTTGCCTGTGCCTTTTACTAATGTTTTTCCTTTTTTGTTTAACTTCGGTGTGATCCTTGTTATTAAACTGTTACTAGACTGTTAATAAGCTGCTATTAAAAGGTTAATAAAGTTATTAATTTACTGTAGCTCAACTGTTAAGTTAAAAGAAATTGTAAATAAGCTTCTGTTGGGTCGCTAAAAACAATCAATGAAGAGATTAAAGTAAAACGACATGCAATCGTAAAAGGGGTTTGAAAATGCAAAAAAATATATAGAAATGAAAAATTAATTATGTTCTTAGATGTGTGATAAGTAGAGGTATTTATAGATAGATTAATGACTTAATTTAAACCTCTATTTAGAAACAGGGTTTAAAAAGTAATTTTCAAATTGCAGTATTTAATACTGGATTAAAACATCTTTATTAATTAGATTTCAAATGTAAAATTAATCTCTAAAAAAACTATTTAAATATTTTATTTTAAAGGGTTGTTTTTCTTATTAAGTGACTCTCCTGGTCCTCCATATATCATAGATTTTATTACTTATTAAAGAAATACACTGCAAAAAATTGAAATCTAAATAAGTCATTTTTTCTTGCAATAAGTGCATTTTTTTAATTGAGGAGGTAATTGAGACACTTTGCCAATGGAACAAGACAATTTACATTTATATTTACATTTAATACAGTGAATATTATCTAATTATCTTATTTTAAGACTAAAAATAATCATTCCATTGGCAAATTATCTTATTTACCTACTCAAAATAATGGTATATACACTTAATTTAAGAAATTCTTTCTCATTTTTAGATGGTTTTTGCAGTGAATGAAGAGGAAACTAGTATGGTGGATTAATTACCTTGCTTACCTCAGAGCCTCACTTAGAGGTGGGGTTTCACACTCCCTTTTAATCATCTTGGCAAATTGAGAAAATTAGGCAAATCGTTTCCATCAAAAATTCTGAGATCCTCATCCATGCGTTTGTTTCCTCATGCAGATTAGTGTGATGCTCTTTTCTCTGGATTACATGGGGATGTTTCAAAGGTTTGCAGATAGTATTAAATACAGCTGCTAGTGTTTTATTAAAAATTGGGAAATTTGAACAAAACACCTCACGCATAAAAAAATGCAACAATCAATTTAAATAAAGACTTTAAGCAGAGGTCAATTTTCATTGACTTGTTTATCCTTTTAAACTCAGAATATTAAAGATGGTGGACTCTTTTGCAGATGAATGTGCCCACATTGGCTGACTTTTTGACAACGGTTGTAGCCATTGAACACCTTGAGCAACATTGCTGTTACAATTAATGGTGTTTAATAAATGTTACACATTCAAAATGGACTTTGGGAGGTGAAATATTTCACTGTTTTACCCAGACTTAATGGATTCTAAAACTTATGAAATTGCTCACAACTAAATAGCTCAAACATGTACAGTATAATTAATGTAAAAAATAGATCTGAAGATGATTTGGGCATCTAAATAGGTATCATCCTGAAAAGTGATGGTTTACTTTATTGCTGCATTACAACACATTCACCAAACTGAGTTAAATTAACTTAATAAAAATAGGTTTATACAATAAAGTCTTCCATACACTGAACAAAGCTATTTCAGGTGAACAAAATATAAAACTTGTCTAGACAGACAGACAGACAGATAGATTCTTTTAGATATTCGTTTTAAATTATGTGTTTTTTTGCATGAACTGTAGCCAGATGTCAATCAACTGATGCCTTCATCTGCAGAAATGTGATATATCTTCTTTTAAGTAGAATTTATCCCTTCCTTGGTTTTCTTGTCATACTAAAGTTGACTTCAAGATCCTGCTGCTCACCTAAGGCTTTCAATAGTCTGGCACCCTCTAACCTGTCTGACCATCTGCAGCTACAGGTCCCACTTCCATCATTTTTCTTTAAAAATACCCTAAAGCATGAAGAAAATTGGTGCTGTGGATGTTTTCAAAGCCCAGTTAAAGACCCACATGTTTACTCTGTCCTATTTGTCCTAAACCATATCTTTTAGTTTATCTCTACTGTTTTACATAGTCTTTTATCTTCTGCACTTTTTATGAATGTGCTTTATAAATAATTTATAGAATTATTATACTATTTAAAAAATGCGGAACAATGTGGTGCAAAGGAGGTGAGATGGGTTTGTAATTCTTCAGTTCACCATAGGGTGGCAGCATTGAAATGGCAAAGAAATAAATGCTACAGCTACTAAAACTCACACTGGATGATTAAAAATGATAGCAGAAAAAAACCCCAAACAAATTTTAGATTCAACATAAGGATTAGAATATTACAAAAAAGAGGGAATTTTTTGTATGTCTATTGGTTTACAAGCAAAATAATATCCATTTCTAATCCATTTCTTATCAAATCTACCCTTCCCTAGATTGTTGTCTGCTTAAACAGACATTTATATGATGAATAACTAATATTTAAACCCATCATCCACCTGAATCCGTTTTACCAACTGTGCCTCAGCAACGGTCACCAGGGTCTAATGGACTGACACTGATGTGAATGTTTTCATGGACTGAAATAGCAGCTTCATGACGTCGCCACTAACCTACCACAGAGAAAACAGCGGCAGACAGATAAGATATGGCCTGCTGGCAAACTCTGCACAGCTCTGAGTGCCACACATGTTCATCCTGCAAGAGGCATGTATAAACGACACTGACTATGTATGCCTGGAGACAGAACTTGTAACCTAACATCCATACCCCCCAGTTTGTTCATAATTGCTGAACCTATGTGAAGATGGAGAGGAATACACTCAGGGTATATTTCAATCCAAGCTGCTCAGTGATGCTGAAACTAAAGAGCTTCCAGTCATGATTGGAAGGATGCTGAAGTGTGTGCAACAGTGTGTTAGAGGGAGAAATGATCAGGATAAAGAAGGCTGTTGTCTTTTTTCCATGATGCCCCACTGAGTGCACTGGGTGGCCAGATGTCGACCATAATGGACCATAAGCCCAGAAATAAGCAGTCTTGCAGCCAGATGTTACCTATAGCAGGGAGGATGAGTTTGTTCAGGGCGGGGGTTAAAAGCCAGCCTTTATCAGGGCTGAATAGCAATGAAAGAAAGAATATTTGAGAGACAAACAAGATTGGAGTGAAGAGGGACAGAGGGATAGAGAAGGATTGTTTTCCTTCTGTTCCCTAACAAACCAAAGTGCCACCCATGGAGGGACATAATGAGTGACTCACAGTGGCCTAGTTGAGGATGGTCAGACTCACAAGGACGGAGCAGTGGGAGACCAGTTCGTGACAGACAGCATTTTATATGGTCCAGGATACATTTTAGTCTCTAAAGTCGATTCATACTGCAGCGCCTGAAATTATTCTGGTATCCATAACACTGCTGCTCAAGGAATTTAATATTAGCAGCATTATCTATGTAAAGGCTTGCAATGTCAGTTTAGCAAACATCCGGTGACAGACTAAGAATGAATGGAGCCCCAAACTGAATCGAAGTGGGGGCCCACTTCCTGTGAAGCCCCTCTGCCACCACAGTAGCACTAAAGGCTGATTTATACTCAGAAACCAGGTCGTCTGCGTGTGCATCGCAGTTAATGCAAATGTGCCCCATCCACAGACAGTCCGCTGCACCTCTCTATAATTGTAGGTTACCACAGACAGTGGCGTAGACAGGAGTTCTCTGATTGGTCAAATCTACATCCGCTCTACACTATGTGTATTTCCTGTTTGGTACCTTACCGTAGAGTCCTGCAACGGGTCGGGTACCCGCGGGTCCCCGACGGGTCACCCTCTAAAATGCTCTTTTGCGGGTGAAAAATACATAAATAAAAATAAACGGGTCGGGGTCTGGCTGATATTTTTTTAGTGCGGGCGGGTAGTAGGTGATTGTTGGTGACATCAGAAATGTTATATTAATCAGGCACTGGGGTCACCCTTGTTGTAGCTTAAAGCCCTGCCGGCGGTGTGGGCTTCCCTCCAAAAAGGCAACAGTCAGTGCATACATTTCTGCTGCAGTGTTAATGGCGCTGCTCTGCAGCGCAGCGTACTACTGTATAGCCTATTACTTGATGTGTTAATGGGTCGGGTTGCGGGTTAAATATCAACGGGTCGGGTCGGGTTCGGATTTGAATAGAAGATATATCCGCGGGTGACGGGTTGGGTTCGGTAGTCATCCTAACGGGTTCGGGCGGGTGCGGGTTGGTAAAACTCGACCCGTGCAGGACTCTACCTTACCAGCTTGTATTGTTTGTATGACCGCCATTGTGGAAAACGACTCGTGAAGATGGACCAGCTAGAAGATCAAGGTGCGCGAGAACGCTGGGACCCTTTTTCCACCTGGATCACCGCTCTTTTTCGCCCTCATGTCCCTCCGTTGTCCCCCCACTTCCTCATCGTCTTGGCCATATCTAGACCCACAGCTAGTTTGCAGATCACACTTAAATATTTGGGCATAAATCAAAAATATCTGGGACAAGCTCACTGCGACACACTGCTGCGGGTGTAAGGTGATACATTTGTTATTGGGATGGGGGGGTGGGGTGTGAGCGTCAGGTGTCTTAGTTTAAACTTAACAAGAAACATGCGTATGAAGAGATGTAAAGGCTTGAAATGTTCACAGCATCACTTCCTCTGCCTTCCAAACAGTTTGTTACAGCTCTGATGGCACTACCGAACTTTGATGTTAGCACCAATAGGTGTTTCTAGCAGGATCAGGCTGAAGATATGTGGCTATTTAAAAAAAATCCTCCTGTTGAACCCAGCTGTAAATAAAGATTTAGACATTTTAGCTTAAATCTAAATATGTCCAACTCAACCAACTGGCTAGCTCAAGAGGTAAGTCACCTGTCCTGCACACAGGAGGCTTGGGCTTTTGTCCCAGCTGAGGGTAAGGAGCTGCTAGTGTGGGTCCTTAATCAAGACCCTTCACGCTAACGAGGGCATTGTGCTTGGAATTACTGTTGCACTGATGCCATTTTTTGGCCGATACCATACCGATACTATCTGTTTGAAATTGATGTGTGTGTATATATGAAGAACTGCATACTACTTGGATATAAACTCATTGCCATCATGGCTTTGTCAAGCTGCTGCCTACCTTTGAGAAGCAGGAAAAAGACTAATACAAAGTGAATCCAGTAGAACTTTTTAGTGCCTACCTGGAATGGGTGACAATAGTTGAATAAACTTTTGGCTCTTAAAATGGTTTCGGTGCCCTATTTGTTGGTACTAACCAATACCTATACCACCATTTTAGTGCTGGATCGGGGCCCCGCCCGATACTGGTATTGGTATCGGTGCAACACTACATGGTATCCTGAGGTTCTGACTTTAACTTCCACGGACTGCCAATCTGGCTCCCTGAGCAATATCCTTTGTTTTGTCTATGTGGCTGGTCTAAATGACACTAAAAATGCCCCAAGTAATAAAAATCAAGAGAGTTTTACAGTATGCTGGTCGCCTCTAGAGCAGTCACGTGAAAAAACCCAGCTGTGATGTCAGTGTAGTCGTACGTCCTCGGGCGGGTGTATAGAACTGCTAATTCACACATTGTTAAGCACTCTGAAGGGATCATTAAAATGTCACTATGGCTTAGTGTAGTGCTGCCAATCGTACGAATGGCTTTGGATCGGGAAAAAGAATGTTTAATTATCCGAAAGGTTCCTGGTTTTGCTTCAAATTTTAATGGATCAAACCGCACAATCTGTGACTCTTAGATTCTGGTTTAAACTAATTAAAGCGCAGCACAATGTGGAAGAGGTTCTGAAAGATAATGAACTCTGATCGGCTCTGCATAAGAGGAAAGAACATTTAGCAGCAGCGATTAAACAAGCGAGCATTAATAAAACCACTAAGACTCTGATTGCTTTGTATTTGTCCTCGTTAAAGGATAAAAACTCAATCACAAAGGTGAATAAATATTGACTCGCTATCTAAAATGACTACTTCCTGACTAAACTGACATCACGGCATCACAGCGCCTCTATGGGTCACGTGACTGAATGAGGAATTTATATGGTCAAATTTTTTCACATGTGATGTATTTAATTTTATACATACTATCAAATAACAAACTATAATTATGTGTTTTCTATTTGAACACCACACTGCTCCCCGGGCCCTGCACAATGGCAGCCCATAGCACAATAAAAACTGTAAAAAACA
This sequence comes from Cyprinodon variegatus, assembly GCF_000732505.1. NCBI lineage: Eukaryota > Metazoa > Chordata > Actinopteri > Cyprinodontiformes > Cyprinodontidae > Cyprinodon > Cyprinodon variegatus. The sequence continues at coordinate 580,402 of NW_015150792.1, forward strand.
AACAAACCAACAAAAAAAAAAAAAAAACGATTAGCCCAAAGTGCCTTTAAATGGCCACATCCATCCATCCATCCATCCATCCATCCATCCATCCATCCATCCATCCATCCATCCATCCATCCATCCATCCATTTTTTGTAAGAAAGTACAGAAGAGGATTACGGCAACTGAAAAAACAAGTTTACTGATTTTTTTTATTTCATTGCAGTTTATTATGGGACAAAAAATCAGAATTCTCAGAATTCTGAGATTAAAGTCAGAATTCTGACTTTTTCCCATATTAAACTGAAATAATATTTAAAAATCTGTTAACTTTTTTTATTTTTCAGTGGCCCTAATCCTCTTCCATAAGAAAGTGATTATAAACTTTATATACACATTTAAAACTACAAATAAATGGTATGAAATAATAAACTACAAATAAATGGTATGACATAGTTAAAAATATTTAATAATATTTCTACCTGAACCAGGCTACATAAATCAATCTTATTATGTTATCAGATTCCACTTAAAAACAGTTAGCAGAATCACAAAGAGGATATGACGTGATGGCGGGTACCCAAATGTTTTACTAAATTAAAAGCAATAATTTAACATGTTTTACCCAAGTATAAGTAAAAAGTAGAAAAGTAGAAAAGTTTGTGGTTCTTCAGATTGTAAAATAAAATATACAAACAAATAAAATGGTGCAGAAGAAACACTTCCACATAATTTTTTATATAACCATATAAATCAAATATTTGCAATAGGTGATTTTTAAGTAGCTGTAGATTAATAAACATCTGAAGTTACAATATCTACTGCTCGCTGTATTTTCATTTCTTGTTAAAGTTACCTGTTGTGGTCGAAGAAATCAGAGAAATTACTGAAAGTAAAGTAGCAATACTCAATCACCAAACAATGCTTGTGTAAAAAACAGTAATAAAACATTAACAATGAAAGACTAAAGGTCTAAAATTCTAATAAATGCAACTTTTAGAGGCCCTACAGGACCTCTGCTGTTTAATGAACTTGTATAATTGCATTACTGAATTATTTAACTTTTTTTGTCTCAATACACTGATTTCAATGATGGTTTTTCACCCTAAAGCTGATTTTCTCATAATCTTTTTCTTTCTATTTTTCTGTTCTTTTAGAATAGTCTCGCTTTTCAAACCTTATTCCACATCTTGTGGCCTTTCAGCTGTTCTTTGTTAGTCATTGTCTCAATGTGCATGTATGACTACTGGCTAGTTGTTCGCTTACCTTGCCAGATGATTGTCTCAATGAAGCTTGCTTTGCTGCCAGCTAACTGGACTCATATGGCGTATTTCTAGGACTGCCTGCCAATTCCTCTCTGTAGTCCACTGAGATTGTTTTGTATCTTTTTTTTTTTTCAGTTAAAGTAATATTTCTTCTCCCTCCTGACTGTCCATCATGGGCGCCTGCATTCGTGTCCCCTCCTACACACTGAAAGAGAAATAATAATAACAAGCTGTTTTCATGAAGCCATGATGCACAGTGCTAACCACACTGCATTGTTAAAATATTTGTCAAGTTTCCACAGCAAAGTAAAATATATTATATTTGGATTTTTAACATTAAGGCCAACTCATCCAAATTCAGAAGTAAGCTAATTAGCAAATAGTTCCCACTGGTGTGTTATTACATTTTAAAATAAAAATAGCGGTGTTCTTTCAAGGCCTCAGAGGACCGTTAGAGAACATTAAGGAATGAAGAGCTTCATAAGGAATAAAAAACACAGCAGACAAGTTGGGGATAAAGGATCAAAGACGTCTGAAGCGGAATAAGATTATTAAACAAAAGCCCCAGTTTTGATCATACAACATATCAGTTTTGCTCTGTTTCCCAAAAAATAGAAAGAGTGTGGAACATCTTCAGTCCTTTTAAGTCATGGCCGACCTCTTTCAAACTGATGGCAGGAAAAGGGGAGCAGTGTTATGCAATTGAATGCTGTTGAAGCTGAATGCTAGTTTTATGTTATCAAATGATTCTCAGACTTTCATGTGTTGCTTTACAAATACATGCCCAACTGGCTGTGTGTTAAGACAACAAACTACAGTTAACTCTACATACATATGGAAAAAATTCACCCCTACTGCCATTTAAGAAATAAGAAAGTATTAACATATATAACCCTTTAGGGGGCACTCAGTGAAATCCTTTGAAAATCCACATTTCAAGTCAATAGTGTTATTGGAAGCCAGGACAAGAGCTTATTACCTTTGTAACATTTTGATGGCAAAAATGAATGACAGTGTAATAACAAGAAACACTAACTTGCCCGAATATATTAAGAAAAATAATAAAAATAAGTGCTTCTATAAGAGATTCATGAAAAACACAAAGAAATACATTTTTTTTCAACATAATCTTGGAGGGGCCAAATGATTATTTGTAGTTATTTGTTTTAGCTATTCTTGTTTGTTTTTCATGTTTGTTTGTTTGTTTGTTGAGTCCATGATTCATGTCCCTGCTCTCAGGGCCATTGTGTGGAGAGGGTGTCTGCGTTTGTCTTCTGTCTCCTGATCGTGTCCTGGCCCTTCTCCGCAGAGCCCTCGGGGTTTTGTCTTGGCGTGCTGGGGGAGCTCGGGTTCTGGCTCTTCTCCGTGGAGCCCTCTGGTTTCGCTCAGAGTGTGGGAAATGGCAGTTTTACTCCTGTGGTCCTGGTTCCTAGGAGGAGCCAGTTTAAAGTTCTGCAGTTCTCCTGGTACTATGTCTTGTCTCTGTTCCTCTCAACCACTGAGCCCACCTGTCCCCATCTAAGTGTTTCTGGCTGAGCTCGCTGCTAGACTCATGAAATTCTGAACCTGCCAGAACACTCTGTGGATTCCTGAAACCCTGGATCTGTCCGTTACTGTTTGGATCGGAACCCATGACTGGGCTATGGACCCCTCGATCTCAGAACGGCCCTGTTTCCCTAAACTGTTTCCCTGACCTGGATCGGTCTCCTGCCTGCTTCCTGGGACTGCTGCATCGGGGACACTCTGGAGGGCTAAGCGCCACATCTCATTGTCAGTCAATCGGCTGATACTGCCTCACCTGAGAGCATGGACTGAACCGTTGAACCGGACTGCCATTGATGAGTGATGCTCCGCCCTCCCAACCTTGCAGGTCTGCTGATCCACAGCAGCACACGTTCCATTGCTGTTCTGCCATTAAACATTTTGAAACTTCCCACTGTCTGACTCACCTGAATACTGGGTCCATCTGCCCCTTTTTATGACAAAAACTGGTAGTTGGTGCCACTGGAAAGGAGCCTGATAACTAAATCTGCCTCCCATTCTACTTTTAGATGTTCTAGAAACCACAAGTACCCCTGCCGATGCAGAGTGAAGTGCTCTTCATAAGACACGATCAGATCCCTGCTATAAGACAGAGCTTGGTTATTTAGGGGTTTATCTGTGAGAAGAAGGATTTTAAATTCTATTCACAATCTAACAGGAAGCCAATGAAGAGAAGATAAGATCAAATAAATATTATTTCTCTTTTTAATTATTATTAATTAATAAATAAGTTTATCTCAAAGAGCTAGTGCCTAGTCATTAGAGCTAGGAGCTAGCTGACAAAACTTGTTTTAAAGAACATTTGGTCATATTCTTGCAGTTAAATTTATTGAGCATATTTGGCAACACATAAACACCAAGGTCATGTCATTGTTTAAAACATTTTTGAAATAAAGTTTGTCTTAACTTTACGGCAGCAGCTTAAAACATGTGGTGTTGTGTGGCCTACCATGCAGTCAGTTCTTGCTTGCTCTACTGTACCGTAAACACATGAAATGATTAGAAATGACCAAAAAACTCTTGAGAATATGGAAATCTTAGGCGCCTCCAAAATGTAGGGAAGCTGACCCTGGCCAGATGGTGCTTTGTGGTGCAAATCAGTCTTGTTACTCCTATAAACACAGAGAGAAATGCTGCAGATAGTCTGTTTTTATCACAACATTGTTCTACAATTAGCCAGAGGGCCTATGTCGCTGAAGCGTGCAATGCCTTAAGGCGGACATACAATGTATGAGTTTCTGAGCTCTTTTTGGGCCGATTCTGCAGTCATGCAAGAATGTTTTGGATGTACAGTAGTATACAGGGGGGTAACGATAGGCCATTAGCCTCTCACAACCACCTCCCGATCAGGAACTGTAAGGTTGGGAGAAAATCAAACATCCTTGAAATTCAATCAACCCTCGTGAGGTGGTAGTGAGCAAATCCTGCTGTTAAAGCAGAGCTACAAGCTTATTAACCAGAAACCAGGGCACTGTGGATGTGCAAACAAGGGAGATCTTCTTTTTCTGCCAGATTAATGAGTCCAACCAGTGCCATATCTCAATGCTGATATGATGTTTTCGTCTTTATTTGCTTATATTTGTCTTGTATTTTATTGTTATTGTTTAATGCATGTAAAGCACTTTGAATTGTTCTTGAACTGAATTGTGCTATACAATACAATTCAAATTCAAATTATTTATATTGCGCCAATTCACAACACATCTCAAAGCACTTTACGGTACAAATGTACTTGTACTAAATATAGAAATAAACTTCCCTTGCCTTGCCTATCTCTGAGTTCTACAAGTAAAAGTAAAAAAAAAATGCTTAGGATACTTTGGTTTGTTGAATCGACGAAGAAAAAAATCTCTGCTGCGAAGAGCCAGAGATGCAAACATTCACAAACCAACCTCGTATGTTTCTTTGCAGAATCCTTTGACATTTAATTTTTTTATAATAATTCCAGAGGTTTTTTAATTGAAGGTTTTTTTTTATCATTCAATATAGTTGTTTAGAGATTGTCTATCACTCTGTTGCATTTATCTGTGCCCATCTCCATACAATTTTGTCTTCATNTCTATCACTCTGTTGCATTTATCTGTGCCCATCTCCATACAATTTTGTCTTCATTAACATAATTCTACAATTTAGTTTTGACCAAAATGTTTGTTCAAACATGTTTAGATGCACATAGAATGTCACCAACAGACAGCTTTGCACATGCTGTCTGCTGAATGCAAATCTAAATTACTTTCTGTTTTCTTTAATATTTGCTACAAACTGTTTAGAAATCATGCATAGATCGATCCATCGCTGTCTACGAGCGAGAGTAGGGATCCGCCCTGGACAGGTCGCCAGTCTATCGCAGGGCAACATAGAGACAAACAACCATTCATGCAAACACTCACATCTAAGGAGAATTTAGAGAAGCCAATTAACCTAACAGGCATGTTATTGGACTGTGGGAGGAAGCCGGAGTACCCGGAGAGAACCCAAGCATGCTCAGGGAGAAAATGTCTCTCCATGCAGAGAGACCTCGGGCCGGGAATCAAACCTGGAACCTTCTTGCTACAAGTCAGCAGTGCTACCCACTGCTGCACTAAGCAGCCCAAAATCATCCAGGGTATCTGCAAGTGGGTCTAGAGGAAATGATCAGCATGCGACATCCACCAAATTTCAAACTTCATGTACAAGTGCACTTTACTTAAAGCTACAGTGTGTAAT